>NC_003238.2:0-132590 GCF_000091225.2 Encephalitozoon cuniculi GB-M1
AAATCATCCAGTTATTGAGATTGAGGCCCCCAGTTCGGTCCATGACAGATCCATCCTCCACCACTCCAATCATTCTCTTTCTTCCATCTTCAAGAACTCCAATCGCCACCAGACGACCCCGAGAACTCCCGCCCTTGGTGTGCTCTCCTGCATCCATGAAGAACTTGTTCGCATCTGGGCTCTTTGGGAGCGAAACGACATCCACTATGTCATGCAGCATCTTCTGCTTCTTGATCTCTTCAAGAAACCTTCCCTTCCGCCTCTCTTCTCCTGTCCAACTTTTTCTTGATCTTCTCTGAGCTCTTTCTCCACCGAAGAACCCTTCTATGGATCTCGAAGCGCTTCCAACCATCCGAACTTTTCTTGCCTGTCTTCCTGCGTGCTCCTCCAACCTCCACGGACGGCGTTTCCGCTTCCTCACTCGCCTCCGCCTCCTCTGTCTCGCTCCCCTCTTCCTTGGCCTCAGAGACTCCCTTTCTCTTGCTCTCTGCCTTTCCTTGACTACATTCGCGACTTTATTGATATACCTCCTGTTTATCTCCTTTCCCTCCTTCCCCAGCAGCATTCGCTTGATCAACTCCTTCATAACCTCTCCTCCATATTCTCTGTGTGCATCTAATAACAGATTAGTGTTAACAACAGTATATTCTAAGTACAGACAGTGGTCAATCCCATCTTCATCAACCTTTCTCTTCAAAGATTTTCTCATCCTCCCTCGGCAAATAATCTCATCAGCGCCTCTTCTTCCAGGCCAAAGCAAATCTCTTTGAATGCATTACAAACCATCTTCTCTACTTCAACTATCTGTTTCCATCTTCCTACATTACGAAGGGACTCTCCATGTTCCTTAACACTGCTCCAATGCTCTTGGTACATCTTTCTTTCTTCCTCTGATATTCCAGCAGGTGAGTTTTCTATTATGTCGTCAAATGCATTCATGGCGTCTTCTCTGTGCTTTACTATATGTCCACCTCCACTCCCATCGCACTGGAATATCCTTTCACGCACTGCCTCCAACAGCTCACTAAAGGTCTTATCCCATCTTGTATACACCTTTGATACACCTGCAGATGCATTCTCTAAATATCTTCTCATTCTTTCATCAAACAACCTCTCAAGCCGATTATCATTCTCGTATACTATCTCACCTACCACAAAATCCCATAGTACATAAGAAATATCGTTTTTTTAAAAAAGATGTAATAATATCTTTTGGATTCTTGACATTTCTCTTCAAGTCGTTATACTTCGTTGTTGGTAACACAATGATGTTATTCCCTCTAAAGACGAACGAGAACACCATTACTTGACCATCTAGGCCTACTATAAAAGAGACAGCGCGTTCTAATCCTTCAGAGCAGTGTATTACGTCAAGCACAGTAATTAATATCTATGGAGCACACTTCCACCCCATAGAGTAGATCTTTCTCCTTACTTAATCTATCGTCTCCTCCCTTTCCTGCGATATTATCATTCCCTTCGAAGAGAAGTTGCCCGCTATCTTGCATATTCAACTTCCCTTTTCTATACAATACAGCCCTTTCACATTATCTTTCCTTCTTCAGTCCGTAATGCAGGAGTTCAGATTGTTTTCTTCGTCACTATCAAACAACCTCTGGATCCCTTTCTTATGATAAAAGTGATAAAATCAAGCTCTCCAGTCATTTCTCACAAGCCATATTGCACCATTGCTCGTAAAATGTGTATTAATCGGCCGTCTAAATCCAATGTCCGATATAGCCACCTCTGAATGTATCATCTATCAGAGCCGTATACCCCTGTAACTATACTAATCTACAGATATCCAAATAATAAACCTTCATCTATTTATTCACATCATCGTATCTCACGAATCTACAGAACAGTAAGACTCCAAACAACCCCACTGGTGTTTTCGAAGTCTCCCCCCCCCCTCCATGCTATTATGAACTCATCTCCGCCATTCACTGCTTCAGATTGTCCATGCTAAGGAGCTTTCTTCTTCTTCTATTCCATTCACGCTATAAGATTTCCCAAACAATGAGCTCCCACTAGTCCTTTTAGAATCCGTGAATCTGAACATCATATGGCGGATCACTCTCCCCCTATTTTCTGACAAGATCATTAAGATGGAAGCGCTTTCCATCAAAAAGTAGCTCTCCATCTATTACGCCACGGAAAATAGCTACTCTTCTTTTCATTTTCCGCCTTTCCATAACAAATATACGATTAACCATTTAGTAACATTGAATTACCCCTAGCTACATCTAACTAATATCCACTGTTTTTATTTATCCCTTATGGATCTCATTAATACTTCAAGACTGCATGAAACTAATAAACAGTTCAAGAACAAGAATGAAGCAACCAAGCTACATTGGAGAACATTCTTTAACAACTTCGGCCCATTCACATCCATCATATTTTCTATGCTCATGTACCTTATCTTCAGCAAAAATGATTTCAATGGAACTCCTTTTCTTAGATTTGTAGGCGTACTTTTTCCTTCCTTATATTCATCGATGGAATATTTTCTTCTATTATTCGACAGTTGGAGGTCGGACCATAGAGTGTTGCTTTCATTACATGGCGTGCTTTATCTTCTCCTTAACACCATCCTTTTTATGTTTTCTTTCGTTACTATTATTTCGACCATTGCATTCACTGCTAGTAAGTGGAACGATAACGATGATCCTGCTACCTTCACTATGGCTATCCCCTCTTTTTTCGTGTCGTTTGCCTACTTACTATCTATCTCTTGTGATTTTTCGGCAAAGTCGGTCTTATCAATTGGCATGAGCACTAATGTTCCTATTGATTTGTTGATACTGCTAATTCCCATAATAGGCACAATACTTCTAATCGAAAAATCCAGATACCACTTCTACTTCTTTATTGTTCCCGCTATTCTTATCCCAGTAAGGTCACTGAAGGAAAGGTACTTTGTATCTGGGAAAAGTTCTCTGTCTGTTGCGCCATGGAGAACAATGGTCTTTGTCTTCATGCTCATCCTTGGCGTATTCGTATACGCATTCCTAGCATATGGATCTGTAGAGATCCTTTATCAATACCTCTGTTCATTCAACAAACCGCCTTCTCAACTGGGGAATGAATAAACAACTAATTCCCATTCAATCCCTACACTATACGATGAAGACTATCCTTGCTGGCTGTTTCGCACTGTTCATAATAACATTACTACTAAATGAATTCCAGACCCAAACAACCTACGTAACATTTGCTTTACCCGAATTACTAGAGCTTCCAAAACCTGGTGATTCTCTGTTACCGTCTTTAGGAAGTACAAGGATTACTAAAAAATAGAAAAACGAAACTGGTAAGGGCATTTAATTATTCCTTCTCATCCTGCGAAAGCCTTATCCTGCTCCCGAAAATTTCCCTTAACTCCTTCCACCCGACATTTCCATCACTGCTTTCCTTTCTCAGGCGGTTGTTGCCTCGCAAGTCCAGCAAGACTAGATTCTTCCTATCTGCAAGCATTTGAACTAGCTTTCTTGGAATTTTCCGAAGCCTTTTGTTTTTGGTGAAGATGATTTCCTCCAAATTTTCCAGATATCCAAGTATTGGAGGCAATGTATTGAACAGATTTCCCCCAAGGTCGAGCCTTTTCAAATTCTCAAGAGCTCCTATTCCAAAAGGCAATGCCATTAGCTCATTGTTTCCAAAATCCAGCCTAACCAAACTGTTCATGTTATCTATGTTTTCGGGCAGCTGCCGCAGCTGGTTGTTTCTGACGCTCAGTTCCTCTAAGTGCTCCAGGAATGTTATTTCTTCAGGAAGAGAGAGGAGGTTGTTGTTATTGAGGTTCAACCTTACTAGTGATGATAGGCCTGATATCGAATTAGATAGATATTTCAGCTGATTGTCACTGACGTCAAGCGTCCTCACACACGAAAGATTTTCGAAATAGGGAGGCAGTCTATCTATATTATTTTTACTAATATCGAGCTCTACAATCTGCTCCCCTCTCATCATACTCTCGAATACTTCACGAGGTACGCTCCCTTCTTTCCTGCCTGAAAAATTCAAAGAGACACATCTCCCTTTTTGCTTCAAACTGAAAATACCGCTCACTGTGCAGATAACAGTCATTATTCTTGCACCTAACCTCATTTCCTCAGGGGGATTTCAACCTTATATATTGAAGACAACAAATATATGTCAAATATCAATCCGAATTTAATATTAACTTACTTCCTCACCCGCTGCTCTAATACCAAGACCCCGCCGAATGACAGGTGTCTAGAGGGTATTTTAAAATCTTGACCTGTCGGGCCAATAGTATGCAAGTGAGAATAAGATCAACTGGACAATATCAAATGACCGAAGCTGGTTCTTGGACACATCCCATATATCCCTCTCACGAGACAAGAGTATTTCTTCAGCTAGCGAGATTGATGCTAGCACAACACCACTTAATACAAAGCTCCATGACACCACAAGCATATCGTTAGTTTTTGCATTGATGGCAATTGCGCAGACTACCATGATAATAGAAGCAATTGAAACGGCATTCCCAACGCCACTGCTTCTATAAACAGGGCGGGGGAGGAGTCCTAAGCACTTAAATCGCAAATAGCTAATCGAGGAGAAGGTTGCAAACATCTTCAGAACATCTACACCATCGTCATGGAGGCCATATAAAAACGTTTCTCCGACACATGTAGCTAACCCTGCTGTACACAGTACGATGAGTGTAAGATAGAAAAAATATTGCTTGGATCCGCAGGAAGAAAGGTTCACACACCAGTTTCTTACTATCCAGTAAACCAGCATGAATATGCTGAAGAGTGAGCTAGACACTGCAGCCACAAGCCTACCCGGACCATTTGTTTCTGTAGATATGTCCGATAGATAAATCATTGTGGGCACCAACATAGAGGCCAGTCCGAGAGCATTTGCATATATGCTCATTTTATTTTTCCCGACATTCATGACACCCCTACCTCCATAAAGCTTATTAGTGCCCAACTTACTAATTAGGCAATCGGGACAATAAATTAAAGCATAGATGTTTAATTAACGAAAAACGGAGTCCGACTGGAAGTTCTCGGGATTTAATTTGTCCATATTTAGAAAATAACAAGAGTGGGCAGAACGCCGCAATGCTTCTTTCGAACACCATAAATAGGATGAAATAAAAATTACATAAGCGCTCGTACCCCCTATAAGATTAATGGAAGATTTTACTGAGAAGAGTGCCTCTACGGAATTAGCGATATTCGACTTTCTTCTGAATAACGAGCGGATTGAAGCACTTATCCTGATTGGATTTGTTTTGATTCACCTGGGACTCAATAAGATAGAGGCTGAAGGAGTGCTCTTCCATCTTTTCAACTTAGCCGTTGTCATATTCTTCGTTGCCTATATGTTGTGTCTAATAAAAACAATAGAGCTTCCTGAAGGCAGTATATTAGGGGCTCTGGGTATAGTTTCACTAGGGGTTACATCAGTTATCGCAGCGATTCAGGCAATTTGCTCTATGACGGATATGCGCAATGACAAAGCAAAAATCTTCTACTCCCAAGATGGAGTGAGGCTAGTACTTGGAGGATATGCTGTTGTTTTTGCCTCGATCTTCATTCTAGTCCAGATGGCAAAGATGTTACAATCCAAACGAGCCATCAAACGGAAGTATTTCACTTGCGGATGCCTAATGGTAGTGGCATCTACCACTTATTTCCTTTTATCCGAGGGGATTGATAGAGAGCAGCTATTGTCTGTAATGGTGTGCCTTGCCCTTGCAATTGCAATCATTCTTCTGCTTGATTCTAAAAATGATAGTGTATCCGTAGAAAACAAGGGTGCCACAGCTTATGTAATGACTGCCATTGTTGCTTGGTTCACCGCCTCCGTGCTTGGTGCAAAGGTGGTTAATGACAAAGTTAAGTTCCTTGAAAAGTTAGCGGCTGTCGTCACACTTATCGACAAGGCTATGAATATAAGGTAATTAAAAGATTTACTAGCTTCAACTCCATTTTATACAGGCACTCTAAGATGTTAGCCAAGTATGCAGAGAGTAGTATGCCCCTATTAACCTCAAAACTTAAAGGAGAGGAATGGAAGCTAGCTTACCTGTAATTTTCCTGCCACCTTACTATTTATAGCACACGGAACATAAAACACAAGTACAAGGTATGTGATGCACAAAGCATGGCTCGAACACCTGGACATATCTTTTGAAGCACTTAGTAGCTTATTTAGCGTCACAAGCATATTAGACCAGACTAGGATGAATAATAAATACTTGCTAATGAAGCGATGCATCTCAAGATTTCGAATTTTGAAGGTTCTACTGAATACCTCGAAGACGATTCCATGCGTAGTGTGAAGAAGCATTATCACCATACAGAAGTAGAGATTGTGTATTCTCCGGCAAGATGTGGAGTAGACACGGGCTATCGACAATACAGCAACGAAAAAGGCGTTGTATAATATGATAATGCTCAGGTTCTTTTTTTTGAATACGACTTTTGATATATCAGCTGCCATGAGGAACATTCCCATCTGCGGGAGAAGGAATGTAATTCCCTCTATGTTTGAGGTTATTATGCTCGACCTAGCGGAGCTGTATATCAGCTTTTCTAGGCCAAAGAACTTTAGGAAAAGCTCATGAGTCAAGCACATACCGAATCCTAGTAGGAAGTTTGCCCGCGTGTTTATGACAAGGGAGGCTAGATTCAGAACACCAAGCATCAAAAAGAAGTTCAGATGGACACCGAACTCACGATCATCGACGTCCAGCTTGAGTAATTCTTTGGAAAGATATCTCAGCATTCCAAAAAAGAAGGATGATAGTGCATTCTTCATTTTTCTCTGCGGATCCGCCCTTGTGGAAAAGAAGCCTGCATTATATACAAAAGAACCTACGCCTATGTCCATAAGCTTGAGTCCGTATCCCATGCTTTTTCCCAGCTTGGCATTTTCCTTGTAAAAGGGAAAGTCTGATGCAAATATGGCAATGACAACACATCCAATGATAAGAAAGCGAGTTCTGTCTATTGCCATTGATGTGTATGGCTCATCATCTTGGGGCGCATCGACAGACTGCTTCGGGTAACTAGATGGGTTGCCTGGCCACACAGGCTCCCTCAATCTCCTCCACTTTTTCAGTCGTACAAATAAAAAATATACACCAAGCACAACAAGGAATAGGGCATAAACCAAACCTGAATATTTGAGAAAGACAATTACTGAATATAGCGGAACTGCAGAGAACATAAACTCAAGAAGCGTGGATTTTGGAAGCATCAGGTGATATACCAGTATGGATAGATGCGTTATGCTTGTGGCTGCAAAGAGTTCGATTTCGCTAAGGGTACTATTTGTCATTATGGGGTTAGGATTCCATACAAATAAACCAATTCTGATGCCAATGCAAGTACCCTAAAGCAAATAGAAAACACCAAATTTATTTTCTAGCTTATTCAGTAACCTTATAAGGTCCTCGGTTAGCTCACTGGAAAAATGCTTCTTCAGAACGCTGATAGACTCCCTTGTAACCAATGAATATAGAATGTCATCTTGCCCAAAATGTCTTCCAAACATCCTTGGAGGTAGATTAGGCTTTGCTTCGATCTTAATAGCCACCTTTTGGCCCTTAACAGCCTCCTTGGCCGCCTCCTTGTTGTTTTCAATGGAGGTCACTACTCCAAGTCTAGTAGTTTCCCCTTCTTTAAACACACACAAAGGCGTTCCTATCTTTAGGATACCCTCCTGCACGTGAACACCAACCACCAACGGGCTTCTGGAATTGAAGATACACTTTGGAACAATGGACAGCTCTACCGGGAACACTGCCTGGTCCATGTACATCTTCTTGTCTTTTTCTTTTTCTTCGTCAACGAACTTTAGATATGAGTCGAGGAGATGGTAGATGGTTTTTGCCTCAAACACCCTTACTTTCATAGAAGACGCCATGTCCCTTATCTCTTTCTCCAACACCACATCAAAGCAGAGAATTGCTGCATACTCCTTGTGCTTTTTCGCCATAGACGCCACAATGATCATGTCCTTTTTCTTTACTGTTCCGATGCTTGCTCCCAAAATTGGAATTTTTGAAGTCTTCAGAAAGGAAATTAAGGCCTCCAGTGACCCAAGTGTGCTTGAGACAACGTGCACTCCCTCCTGGCTAAGCTCTATGGACGAGAAAACCGACTCCAGATCCGTCTCAAGCGCCCTCTTTACCTCCTCTTCGTTGTCCTCTACAATCAGCACGCGGCTTCCTGCTATTGCCTTCTCAAGGCCACCGGCTGCAATCTTAATTCCCAGGCTGGCCCTCACCTCTTTCACCATAATGTACTGGCTCTTTACTCTCAGCTCCTTCAAGGGCTGTGGCATAAGTAAGGCCTTGATTGTTGTGACTATGGGTCCGTTGAATCCGCAAACGCCAATTCTGTCACCTTCCTTCAGCATCCCATTGCTTAGAATGGCATCTATGGTTACGCCAAAGCCCTCGGCATTCTTGACTTCTAGAATAGTGCACTCAACCTCGTTCTTGATCTTCATCTTCGATCCCATATACTTTTCAGACAGCTCCAGTATCAGAGATATTAAATCAGGAATTCCCTCACCAGAGATTGCAGATGTGGGAACCAGCGAGACAAATCTTTTCTGGTCCGTATTTTCATAAAACAGCTTTGCATTCAGCCCCATCTCTGCAAATGCCACAACTGTGTTATCAAGTCTCTTCTTGAAGTCATTGATGGTTGCCTTCGACTGCTTTTTAAGTATTTCTTTGATTCCTCCAAACGGAGTGGATTTCCATCCGTAAAGCCTATCTATCTTGTTGAGAGCAACCACAAAGGGCGTTCTACGTTTCCTGAGAAGCTCTATGCTTTCCAGTGTTTGAGCCTCGATCCCATGGACTATGTCCACCACTAGTATTGCAAGGTTACAAAGCGAAGAGCCACGTGTCCTTAGATTGGCAAAAGACTCGTGCCCAGGCGTGTCAATAACCAGAATTCCCGGAAGCTTAGACTCTCGCTTTCCACATTTCCTGAACAGTTCCGACACCGGAAAAAATGTAGCTCCAATTTGCTGCGTTATTCCCCCAGCTTCTTCCTCCTGGACATTCGATTCCCTTAGCTTATCAAGGAGCTTGGTTTTGCCTGTATCAACATGCCCCAAAATACAACATATCGGGCTTTTAAACTCAGAAGGCTTCTCTCGATTGTTCAACCTTGTTCCTGTTTCCCTCTCATTATGCTTAGAGCTTTTTTGGGCCTCACCTACGCTCATCTTACTCACAGACTTCCCTATCTCTTCTGAGTCCTCCGGGTCCTTGCGCCTTTCCTTGTTCCCTTTGTCTGCGGATCCAAGCAGTGTGTTCAGATAGTCGTCATCTCTTCTGTTCTTTTTACCCATAGCAAATGTTCATCTTCTCTTCCTTAAGAAATTATTTCTTCATAGACATCAGATACACTATTATCTTCTTACTGAACAAAGGCATGAACCAATCGTCCCTGTTGTTTCAAAACCAGAACTTCTGCTTTAAACCTCTCTACAAAGAGAAGGAAGATGAACAAAGACCTAATTACCAAGACCATTCCTTTTCTTACCAAGAAATCAGCTCTAGCGTTTTATTACATAACTGGAGACACAAAGTATCTCGTTCATGTTGTTAGTAGATACAGATCCAGAATGAACATAATTTCCATAGAAAAGGCTGCAGTGCTGCTTCAGAAGATAATTGAGATGGGAAGAAATGACTTGGTAATTGAATGTCTATCCCATGTCTCTTCAGGAAGAATGAACAGAATCCT
This sequence comes from Encephalitozoon cuniculi GB-M1, assembly GCF_000091225.2. NCBI lineage: Eukaryota > Fungi > Microsporidia > Unikaryonidae > Encephalitozoon > Encephalitozoon cuniculi. Next base: position 9,765 of record NC_003238.2, read on the forward strand.
GTTTAAGCTGGCAAGGAGCATAGAACCTGAAAAAACACAGAGCGTGATTTCAGAGCTAAAAAGGAGCCATCCTTATTTATCGCGCGATTCAAGCACCAGATGCGGGGTAGTTGTAAGCTACCTTCAGAATGTTGCAAAAAGTGCAAAGCTATATGCGCACCATTGTAAATAATGACATTTTTAATCACTCTCCTCCTAGATCGATTCATGTAGATATGGTAAAATTACAAGCCGTTCTCACTTTGCGCTGCTTTAGTGCTGTTCCGCAGACGGAGTTTACCTTCCAGGATGCCTAAGTCTGATTTTGAAAGATGCTGGAATCCTAACCATGGTACCAACACTTAGGGTGTCAGCTTTTGCTTGAGAACGATCCTGTCTATTGCATCTCTTTACGTCTCCTAAGCCGTCTTTTCCTTTTCTATCAAGGTGCTTCCCGTAAGCGCTTCTTTTGGGCAAGTCAGGCTCCACATCCGGATGTGGAGATCTTTTCTCTTCCTGTTCTGTAAATTCGTCGTAAGAAATCTTCTTCTTTTCTGGAACAGGAACCCTGACAAGGTATTCTATCTCCAGAAGCTTCCTTTTGAGCACATCCATGTTGCTCAGTCTCAAAGCCACGTGCCTGTCTCCTATAAACTCTCTACCCAAACGGTTGATTGTTTTACGTGAGTCTGCAGGCAGCGTTCCCTCATAAACCCCGACAACCACCTTACGATAATCATCGTGTGTTAGCTCCATATCCTCTACAAGATATATTAGGTCAGCAATCTTTTCTTTGATAACAATGTTTCCCTGGTTAGACCTTAACAATTCGAACAGCTCCTTTCTCTTTCCTTTCAAAACCTTTTTAAAGTTGAATTTTGGAGACAGCCCAAGAGTCATCATGACATCCAAAGCCGTTCGCTTGATGGTAAATGACCCTCCCGAGAACACTTCGAAAGCTACCTCAATGGCCTCTTCATCCTCATAAAACAGAACAAGTAAAACCTCAAGTGCTGCGATCCTGACACTGCAAAAATTAGGATATTTCGAAAGTTGAATTAAAGCATCCTTCTTCAAATTCGTCATTCCAAACAAGGAGAGTCGTCCCAGGGCATAGATGCAGGACTTAGTCACCAGGTTTCTGTGAGATGGGAAAACCATATCCAAAATCCGAAACCTTTCGATCTCGGAAATAGAAAGCTGGAGGTAGTCGGGGCTTTCCAAGGACTCGGCCTTGTTGTGAGGCAAGCCTTTACAACCACCCAAAGACCCATTGCTTCCCTCTTTCGACATCCCGTTGTCCCTATGGCTGAAGAGCGATGCCCTGTTTTCATAGTCCTCGTCTAGACTAGCCACATCTACACTTCTTTTGTCCTCCGGCGCAGGAGATCCGTCCATTGATGAAATGATGCCCTTAACGCTTTTGCTGCCCAACTTCTCTATTTTGAACAGGTCGTTTATATCGTCATTTGCTTTTTCTTGGTTGCGGAAGGTGTCTCTTTTGCATCTGGATTTCGTGTGCTTGCTGGAATAAAACTCAGGAAAGCTCATCGAAGAAAGAGGAAGGCTTATGCTTTCAATCACAGAGGATATGTACCACCCATCGCTGTATGAGTTGAATGAATTGTCGTTAAACTTGAGTATGTTGATGATAAATGCAGAAATGATGTTTGCAGATCCTACCTCTCTTCCAGAGTAGCTTCGAAAAACAAAGGGATCCGCAATTGACAGCGCCCTTACAAGATGTTTCTGTATGAAGTATGGAATGAATGAAAAATCATTCGGCTTGACCACCGTGGACGTCTGAACGCAGTATTTCTTTACAAAAAATTGGATGAGCCTTTGAAATCCGTAGTAGTTCCCGACCGTTGTCCTGGAAAGGATATACAGTATGTGAATCCTTATCTTATAAAAGATGTGGGTGTTTTCAAGAACCCTTTCAAGTATCTCACAAACCTGAGTTGATGGCTTTGTCGAGAGGCTTTCAAGCGCCTCCATCTGCCCGACAACATTTTTGTCGAGAAGCTGCTCTATGAACATGTAGTCCGGCTGTTCCACAATTATCTTTGCCAGATGCTCTCCCTTTGGATCCGCCCTTACCCACAGCAAGGGCATCACCTCTTCCTCCTCTTCAGACTTCTTCTTCTTTTTGGTTTTAGGATGGTAGTAGAAGTGGTTGTCCCGATCCAGCATAAACACATGCTCAAATACCCCCTCCATTTCATAGCTACAGATAGTTACGGGACCACACACTGTCCTGTTGCCATTTGAAAAAATACTAGTCGGTGCCTGCATGGCAGTGAAGTCCACTCTATTGCTCTTCTTGTTTATCGTAAACCCTAGCTTTACCCTCACCACTCCTGGCTTAAACACATAGGTTTCAAAAAGAGATCGAAGATCTTTTCCGGTGACATCCTTCACAAGTCTGACAAATTCAAAACTGTAGTCCTCCTTGACATCATTCCTTCTCTTCATGGTGTAATTCAGAATCTTTTCCATGAAGGCTCTACTAAGATTCCCCTCGAGAAGATGAAAGAAGACCTTGGACTTGGTTTTAAAGAACTTTCCTCTCATTGAAAGGAATGTTCTTCGGGTGTCATACAGGGCATACTCCATGACATCTCTGTCTAACACATAATCTCTGTCTTTTTTGAGTCCGTACAGAAACTCGTTGTTTCCCAAGAAGTGTCTAACGCAATAGTCCTGGAAATATCCTTTCATCCCCTCGGAAATCCAAAAGTCTGCCCTGTCCACCACAGAAAAGTAGAAGTAGAACATCTGGGAGCTCAATATATCGCATACTATCCTTTTCAGAAGAAACATCGGCTCGATGTCGTTTGAGGATGTGAGGTTTGATACAGCTAGAAAGGCGGTGTTCTGTCCATATACCCTGTCTGCATCTCCAAACACAAATACAGTCGAAAGGGCCTTGAATGGATACTCCCTCTGAAGAAAGTACTCGGAGTATCTAATCAGGTTCTCAATGTCGCAGCAGAACTCCCGGACACAGTCCTTGTACCCATCAAATCCTTTTGGAATGCATACGGCCTTTCTGTCGTCTCCAGTGGAAACCTCGTAACTATCGAATGTCCCAACGCAAAAGTTCAATGCCCCGCTGTGGGCCATATCTACTATGTACGAATACAGGATAACATTTTCCTCTTCTCGTATGCTCTTAAGAATCCCAGGAGATGTGATCTTCGTTTCATCATTATTAGGCAAAACATAAACCAACTCCCACCTATTCTTGTAGGATGTCGAAAGTGATGGAAATATAGAGGATGAATCGAACATTCTGTTGGTGGCCACCACCTCCATGTGCTTATCTTCCGGAGAAACAGGTCTATAGAACTCTATGGAATCGTTATTTTCTTCTGCCTCATAGAGAATCCTCACTGTAAATGTATCCTCCCCGACATCTTCAGGAATACGGATCTCAAGCGTACCGTCTGTGCTTATATTTTTCCACATGTCTCTGTGAAAAGACTTTTCGTATCCACGGATTGCATCTGTTGCATCCCTAACCGTGTAATCCACGCCTCTTGAACCGCCAGAGGCCATGACATCGACACTCAAAATGGCCAGGTCTTTTGATCGGTACACAGCCACGCTTTCTCCAGGCAGCCTCTGAATCGTTGTCTCGGAAAATCCTCTGTATATGCACTTGCTTAGGTCGACAAAGTATACATTCCTCTGTTGGATCACCTTCATTTTCAGGGCAAATTTTTGTTAAACAACTTGAAATACCGGCATCAGGACCCCCCGATCGCATTCAACAATGAAGAAGGTAAAGACCGAAAGCGGAAACTCCGCTAGCCCAAAGGTGGTTGCTCAGTTGTGGGATATGATTGACAGAGAGGATATTGCTTCGTATCAAAAATCCTCTATCTTTTTTGAGATGATGGAATACAGGAAGATGAATGAGGAACTTACAAGAAGAAACACCGAGCTGATTGAAGAGAACGCGACTCTGGTATCCATTCTTGGAACGCAAAAGGAAAATCTAAATAACTCTGGGTGCTCTGATGAGGCATTAAAGTTTGATATCGGCTCAAGAATCTCCTCACTGAACTACGAGATAAGAAGACTGAACTCTGTGATTCATGAGATGGAAAAAAGGCTGGCCAGAGTCGGGATGTTTAGGGAATCTAAGGACATGCCCTCGGATGGGGATTCTGCCGAGAAGAAACATAGCATAGCTGATGATTCCATGGTCACCAGCGAAGTCTATAAGAAGATTATTGACGAGTATGGGGATCTCCGAGCAAAAATGGCTGGACTGGAAAGTAAGCATGAAGAAGAGCTGTGCGAAAAGGACCAGAAAATAGCTGGGCTCACCAGAGAGTTATGTGAGATTACATTCAATGCACAGGAAGTGAGCAAGATGTTTGATGCCCTGAAGGCAGAGAATGAGAAACGAAGAGAAATACTCTGTGGGCTTGGTGAAAAAGAAATGGGTCTTAGGAGGGAAATGGATCAGTGCCTCCAAAAGCTGGAGAAAGTGGACAAGGACATACAAAGCGTCATGTCCGGCTTGGATCTTTGGATGAAAAGGGCAGAACAACTGGCTGTTGAGAAAGAAGAGCTTTCCAGAATTGTAGAAAACTACAAGAGGTGTGAGAGAGTGAGAAACACGAGCGCAGGGGGAGCTTATGAGGAAGGGTCTCTGGAGGAGGAAATAATCAATCTTGTTGAAAGCTTAGATAAAAGTCTGGGGGAGAACAAGGCATTGATTGCGAAGCTTGAGAACATGCACAAGAAGAATAGAGAGCTTGAAAATGAAATGATTGCCTTGAGAATGACTAACGCAGATCTTGGCTCTAAGAATACCAAGCTTGAGTTGGATGCAAAGCAGCTCAGAATGGAAGGAAGGGGGAATACATGTAGAAGCTCTGGAGATTCACTGAAGATCAAGAAGTTGGAAGATTCTATTGCCGAGTCTAGTAAGTTGGCTTTAGATTACAAGAAAAGGCTGCATTTCCTGTTCATAGAGAAGGAGGAAAATGAGAAGATACTGGAGCGTATTAAAAGGCAGAGTAGAGAAGCAAGAGACGAAGTGTCAAAACTTACAAAGGTAAATTCTCAAATTGAGGCAGAGAACAAGAGGCTAAATGGAATTCTAAGGGCCATTCAAAATGGGGACTCCGAAGGCGATCCGGATCTTGCTGTACAGCTGGAAAGGTATAGGGGCCTTCTCCGCTGTTCTCTCTGTGACACACGCTTCAAGGATACTGCGATAATCAAATGCATGCATTGCTTCTGTGAAGAATGTGTGAACTCCAGAATTAGAATGAGAGACAGGAGGTGCCCTTCCTGCAACGAGTCTTTTGCACCCTGCGACGTAAGGAAGATTTTCTTGTAGAGATAGTGTCGCTCTTCATAGACTCTTTATTCCACAGGCTTGCTGCTTTGAAGATTCTACCAAAGGCGGATGTCTGAGATGCTTCTTACCCTGGCGGCTTGTGGACCAAAGAAGCAAACCCATATTTCAGGAAAGACTCGTGGATGTTTTTATAAAGCATATTTTATCGAAACAGGCAAAGAGTTTCTTAATTTTATTCACTGGTTTCATTTTACAGCCTTATATTTCCAAAGCGGAGTCAACGCTTGCTTTCGTTAAGCGCCATAATCGACGATCTCGTGGATCTTATATCCTCCAACAGGATTTTGAGCCTTTTGTAGTCTTTTGTTTTTAGTACAATGTCCTCTTCTCCCACTGAAATAATGATCCCGGCAAACTCATCTCTGTTCACCATGGCCTTGATTTTATCTCCTTTTGAAAATACATGGCCCTTTACATTGAGTGTATTGTTTTCAATAAAAGCGTCAAGGCCCTTTTCTTCTGAGATCTTTTGAAGATCTTTAGCAGCCTCGTCTGCTGCAGTGTACAGTATTTCGTCCACATCCAATGTTGTAGACCTTCTCCTTCTTTTGGTACCTTCTACTGTGCTCCTTTGACTCTCGGCAGAGGCAAGGTCCAGCTCGTCCTCCAGATCACACATCCTCTTTACAAAAATTTTGCACACCTTTGCATATCTTTCCTTTCGTTCTATCTGCCTCCTAAGGCTGCTTTGTAGGCTCTTTGCATCTCCTGATGGAAAAGATAAAACCATTTCTCTTTTGATTGGATCAAGGGGTTTGGACTTAATTAAAAATAGGTATTTGGCAATGCATGTCTTCCACCATTGTTCGCTTGCAGGCCTTGAAAGCTTAAAACAAAACATTTACTTTCCATCGAGGATCTTCTCCAACTCCTTTCTAGGTCTGTGGCAATGATCCTTGAAAAAAGAGACCATCCTGTCATAGAATCTTTGGAAATCAAACTCGATCTTGCTTGTCACAAATCTTTCGTAATAATAGAAGTTGAGTAGTAGTTGGTTCCCGCCTGCCCCAAATCTGCGATTCTTTGAGGTGAAGATTTTACAAAACTCTTCGAGCAATTTTGCATTGTAGATAGAAAACAGTTGCTTTCCAAACTCAGAATCAAGATCAAATGTCTCCTCTGCATCCTTTACTATTTGCCTAATCCACTTTTCAGGTTTCCCAACAGCTTTACGATCGCCTGTGTAGTCATCATCTACCAGATCGAGTATCAAGGCCCTCACCTGAAGTATCTTGTGCCCTAAAACATCGTCAATCACATCATTGATTCCATCTGCATTTATGGTGTGCAAGTCGTTCAGAAGGTCAAACTTAGATCTCTTGACCTCTCTTTCGTCGAGAAGAACACTTTTTGCTGTCTGAACATAGTACTTCACAAGCTTCTTTCTGTCCTCACTTTCAAACTCATCTACTATCTTTTGCACTTCTCTTAAATAGCTGCTCATTTTGTTGGGATTCAAATCGCTCACCTTATCTCCGGTACAAGGTTTATTTATACCCAGAAAGGCCACGTGTCCTACCTTCTTGATATCCATCCTAAAAGATCTGCAAAAAGGCCCCAGATACTTGATGAACCCGCCTGAGTATTAAAAACAAAAATGCCGCACCCCCAATGTCATGTAAGTGAAGATAAACATTGAAACTAATTTTAGACAATCTCCTGCATGTCGTGAAGCCTTTGGTGCCATACATCCCCGATGTCCAGTCTCCAGCGAGAACAATCACCTTTCACGAAAGATTCATCTGGACAACGCTTGCAATTCTGATATACCTCATTTCGTCTCAGGTCCCTCTGTTTGGGATAATCTCAAACGATGCTGCAGATCCCTTGCAATGGATGAGAGCAATGATGGCCTCTAATAGAGGAACACTCATGGATCTTGGAACAAGCCCTGTGGTCACCTCTAGCCTGATAATGCAATTCCTGACGATGTCCGAAATACTGAAGGTCGACTGGTCCATCAAAGAAGACAAAAACCTCCACAATGCAACGCAAAGGCTTATATCACTGATTATGACGGTTGGGCAGGCGCTTGTCCAGGTGTACACAGGGTTCTATGGCAGTCCAAAGAGCCTTGGAACGATCTACTGCCTTCTTCTTGTTGTCCAGCTTATCTTCTCGGGAATTATTATAATTCTTCTGGATGAGCTTCTTCAGAAGGGATATGGTCTTGGGAACGGCGTCAATCTGTTTATTGCGGCCAATGTCTGCGAGAGCATCATCTGGAAGGCCTTTAGTCCAAAGGTACTTTTCACCGGGCGTGGCATAGAATTCGAAGGATCTGTAATTGCATTATTCCATCTTCTTGTGGTAAGAAAGAACAAATTTGCAGCAATATACGAGGCCTTTTTCAGGCAAAATCTCCCAAATCTCTTTTCACTGCTCTCAACCATCCTTCTGTTTGTGTTTGTCATATATCTCCAGGGAATGAGAGTCGAGCTCCCAACAGAGTCGTCACAGGTCAGGGGGCATGTGGGTAAGTTCCCCATAAAACTGCTGTACACGTCTACTATGCCGATCATTGCCCAGAGCTACATAGTCGGGCACATTTCATCGATCTCCTCATTTCTTTACAAGAGATGGCCGCAGTACCTTGTTGTCAGAATTCTCGGTGTCTGGAATACATCCAAGGGAGGAAGATATATGCCAGTAAGCGGAGTCAGCTATTACATCACGTCGCCGGAATCCATTTTCGAGGGCTTCCGGGACCCACTGCGATTTGTCATCTATTTGGCCATCATGTTCCTAACATCTGCCATTCTTAGTACGTCATGGCTTGAGCTGAACGAACTGTCCCCTGAAAAAGCTGCACAGAAGCTCAAGGAATCGAGAATGAGGCTGAAGGGAGTGAGAGAAGCAAATACAGCCAATGTACTTTCCAGATATATCCCTACTGCTGCATTTCTTGGTGGGATGCTCACATCTATGGTTGTTATAATGTCCAATCTTTTCGATACCATTGGGAGCGGGACAAATATCTTCTTGGCCACCTCTATTGTAAGTCAGTATCTGGAGATGTTTGCCAAGGAATCAATGCAGAAAAACAGCGAAATAGGTTTTATCGAATAAAGTTATTCCATGGCTCTGGTAAACTTTTTAAAGCAATAAAAATTTACCTTTAACCTTCGAGATGATAGCAATGGGACTGGAAGGAAGTGCCAACAAACTAGGTGTGGGGATAATGCGCGATGATGAGATACTGGCAAACGAAAGACTCACATATGCACCTCCACCTGGTGAGGGATTCATTCCGGTGAAAACTGCAGAGCACCACCGCTCCAGAATTCTGGGCCTCGTTGCCGTGTCCCTAGAGAAGGCTGGAGTAGATCTTGACGATGTTGACATATTCTGCTACACAAAAGGTCCCGGAATGGGGCTGCCTTTGTCTGTGGTTGCCACCGTTGCTCGCACACTAAGCCTTTACTGTAACAAGCCCCTTGTTCCCGTAAACCATTGTATAGCTCACATAGAAATGGGAAGGTTCATAACTAAAGCAAGCAATCCCGTCATCCTGTATGCTAGTGGTGGAAACACCCAAATCATAGCATACCACAACAGAAGATACAAAATTTTCGGGGAGACCCTGGACATAGCTGTTGGAAACTGCATAGACAGATTTGCTAGAGCCCTTAAGCTGCCGAACTTTCCTGCACCCGGGCTTAGTGTAGAGAGATATGCAAAACTGGGTAAGAACTACATAGAGCTCCCCTATGTTGTAAAGGGGATGGATGTCTCGTTCTCCGGGATTTTATCGAACATAAAGAGAAAAATAGCGGAAGATGAGCAGGTAAAGCGCGACTTGTGCTACTCCCTCCAGGAAACGGTTTTTTCTGCACTAGTTGAAGTTACAGAAAGAGCGATGGCATTTAGCAGCTCTAAGGAGGTTCTGATTGTTGGTGGTGTTGGATGTAACCTGAGACTTCAGGAGATGATGGGTATAATGGCTAGAGAGCGTGGTGGGGTCTGCTATGCAACAGACGAGAGGTTTTGCATAGACAATGGGGTGATGATTGCGTATGTAGGAATGCTGATGGCTAAGAGCGGTGCTGCCTTCAAACTGGGCGAGTGTTTTGTTACACAAAGATACAGGACAGATTCTGTAGAGGTGACTTGGAGAGATTATTAAAGTAGGTTGGCCCATGACAATGTAGCAATGTTTATATTCTTGTCCTTCTAATCTTTTTGGGCGGCTCCTCGTCGCTTTCCTCAGATTCGTTCCATTTTTCAAATCGATCATAGAGGTTCTCATCCAAAGCAATCTTTCCAGGCATCCTGGCTCCGGTTAGCGAACACGCGGAGCCAAAAGGATTGTGCTCACGATCCAGACCATCCTCAATGACAGGATGCTTCTGAATGTTGAATACACCATTTCTATCCCTGTAATAGCATCCAGCCTCCTCAAGAATCACCTGTGGGCTTATGTTCGAACAGCAATACATATATTCGGCCCTTGTACTAAGGTGCTTATAAAATATGATATATTGGCTATAACTATCTGCGAGCACACTTGAGGGATGAACCATGCATGCACGGAAGTTGCTTAGGCAGACATACCCTTTGCCCCTCCTTCTAGCCACGTTGTAATGCACCGAGGATATGATACACCTTTGAATTTTATCCAGTGATCTTGTGCTGGATATTGGCACGCCCATTTCCCTCAAAGACATTAGCACAGCCCTTTTTGTTTCGGTTGCCCTTTTTAATGCATGTTCGCTAACTTTCATCTTGTTACACCATTCACTTCTGTTTTTCTGTCTGATAAATGCATTGAAGATGTTCAGAAGAGTCAGGAAATCACAGCCCTGGTGGCACAGCGGAGATGATTTGTCAAAGTCTCTATGAAAAACCTCGTGGACACTAAGCATACTGGCTATGCTTGCTATCTCGTTAACAGCCCCATAGCCTGCGGCACCTAGAACCATCCTTGCTAATGGAGGATCCAGCCTCAACTCACTCATTTCCTTTCCAACTTTGGTGAGGAGGCCTCTAGAGCATACTGCACCAAGACGATGGAGCCCAAGCAGGGCACCTTGAATCAACTCTTCCGAGGGCCTGTCGACAAAGTCAAACCCAAGTATATCATGGACCCCATGCTTTAAGAGCAGTAGAACAACATTGTGTATGTTCGTCCTTTGGATTTCTGGCACTGGAGATGGAAGCATGTCATTCTCGTAGGTGTCCGCTGTATACATTCTGTAACACACCCCTGGCCTGGTTCTTCCTGCACGCCCTGTTCTTTGGTCGGCATTTGCCCTACTTATAGGTACTGTAACTAGTGATTCCCCTGTGTCGTAACTATAAACACTTATCTTCTGGAGCCCTGTGTCAATGACATATCCAATATTTGGGATAGTTAGGGACGTCTCTGCTACATTTGTGGAAACAATGCATTTCCTTACATCCTTCTCCGCTTGGAACACCCTATTCTGCATTTCCTCAGGAAGCTGGCTATAAAATGGAAGAACCTTAAGACCTCTGCCTCCCTCACTTCCTTCACCAAAGCACTTGTTTCTGATGCAATGGTTCACTATCCCCACAACCCCTTCGACGTCGTCTCTTCCCGTCACAAAGACTAGAATATCTCCTTCCCCACAATTCTCGTGTATATAAAGTATCTTCTTAACCGTCCATTCCACATAGTCGTCTACATTCACACTCAGATATCTAGTCTCCACTGGATAGCTTCTGCCTTCGATATTGAAAGCTGGACATCCGAAGTAGTTACAAAGCTTCTGTGCTTCTATTGTGGCGCTCATTATTATAATCCTCAGATCATCTCTTTCCTTCAAAGCAAGCTTCAGCAATCCCATGGATATGTCTAAGTTTGTGGTTCTTTCATGCGCCTCATCCAGTATCACTACCGAATACCTTCTAAGCATCTTGTCTGCCAGCAGCTCTTGGAGAAGAATCCCCTCCGTCATATACCTTATCTTTGTATCCTGTGTTGTTGTGCTATCAAACCGAATGGAATATCCTACCGCACATCCCATTTCTCTCTTCAATGTGGATGCTAAGCTGATTGCTGCAGCTCTTCTGGGCTGCGTGCATCCTATAATCCCCTTGTCTCCATACCCCTCCTGATACAAATATTTAGGCACCTGCGTACTCTTTCCAGACCCTGTTTCTCCCACTAGAACTATCACCCGGTGCTTTCCTACAAACTCCATTAGATCATCTCTGAAGCTCTCAATCGGAAGCCTTTGGGAAACCTCTCTATCAACTTCTCCAGATGCAGACGGCGCTACGTAGCTGCGGGGATGCACACTCAGGAACACACTTCCTCTTTTTGCCACAGCACTTATCTCTGTTCCCGGCTTCTCAATTTCTATTTTGTTCCTCAAAACAGGATCAAACACTTTATTTCCCAGAAACTCACTTGAGCTCTCTTTGTACACCAGATCCGGAACCAGGCCACCCTCTTCATCAGAATATGCTTCCTCTACACTCAAGCCTGCCGCCTTCATCTTTCTCATCTCCCATCTCCTAATCTCTCGAGATCTGCTGTACCCCATAGCCTGGGCATGAAAATCGTAATTCTAAAGAGGCATGCATATTTAATGTCCTGATCATTTAAAAACAAACGGAATGCTCCATCTCTCATTCCTTTTTACCTAAGACCCCGGGAATGCTCCTGTTTCCTACACTCTTCCTGTTTGCATACATGGATGTAACACTTGTATCCAGCTCTCCCTTGGCAGACTTTCCCACCCCAACCTTCGGCTTTGGTATTGTTCGCGGCTTTAGCACCGGGCTGTCTCCCTTCTTGTCTTCAGCGGAGGATCCGACTACCCACTTCTTTTCCACAGGATCATACCGGAAGTCGTCATCAGCATCAATCTTTGCTTTATGAACAGGCTCCTTTCTAAACACGTTCAGGAACCCAAAGAACGATCCTCCCTTCTTCGGAGCCTTTTCCTTATTCTCCTGCTCAAGATCTTCGTTATCAGTAAACCTGGAGAGAAACAAGCTTGTGTCATCCTCACTCTTAGTCTCAGGCTCTCTCTTATCACTTACAAAAAAATCTGCAAAACTCTTTGACGGCTTCATCCCTATATGCAAATCGCTCCGCTCCTTAATTTCGCAGGATGCATTGCTAACGGATATTTGCTTGTTTTCCTCTTCCGGCTTTCTTTCGTCATGCTTCAGTAGAACCTCCTCTTGGGAAAGCTTATACATACTACTTTTCCCCACAGTCTCTTGTTTCGATCGGCTCTTGCCCTCTTCGCTATTACTCGAGAGTGAGATGCTCTTTCCAGGCTTAGTATCCATATCAGATGGGCCATCTTCTTCACCCGCTACCACAATGTTTTCCTTGTGGCGAAAGTTGGGAGTATTCGGCATGCTGCCATTTCTGGGAGGGCACCCTCTAGTAGTGATTTCCTCAGGAATATCTTCAGAAACAGAAGGCCTAGCTTCAGTAGGATCATCCTCGAGGCTATCCACGTTGAGAATCTTCTTAATTCCAAAATCAAAAACGCTCTTAAGCCCAAAAGACCACTTCGTGTCAAGCACAGTCTCAAGCCTGCTCACAAGTTCCTTTCTAAAATACTTTCTATTCGTCTTGAAATACTCCTCTGCCTTTGGCCTATCAAATTCCACCCCAACAGAAACAAACTCATACTTGAGGATGTCGAGATCCTTTATGTTCCTGCCCATATACTCCACATAGCACAGGACTCTAAGTGCTTCAAAATTCTTGCTAAACATCCACAGATATTTGTTAATATCGATAATCTCAAGAAAATAAGACGACACCACCACAAACAATGCATCGGGAATGCTATTACTAAAAACCTGTAGTATAAAGTCGTTGTTGACATCTGCACTTTTGGTACTTAAAACCTCTCTAATATATCGTTTCCAGTCTCCGTCAAACCTAAAAGAGCTGGTCGAAAGCCCAAGCATCGAAGATATCAGTTTGGCATAGGAACTGTCGCAGAACTTCTCCAAAAACCTATTCCCAACATCTTTTGTCCATCTTGAAGACAAAGTCCCAAGCTCCCATATCTCATTTTCCATGGCATACTCAAAGGCCTTATCGGGGTCTTCGATGCACAGCTCTATAAGTCTATTCATACACTCAGCACTAACAGATCTGTTGATATCTTTGCTGCAATAGACGGGCCTTTCCTCAGAAACAATGCGGGAAATACTGTCAATGCATGGAGCTTTTAGCCGAACCAACTCGTAGACATGTTGATACCTATCATCTCTATCATTTGCAAGGCTTGCAAGGAAATTAGAAGGCTTGATCTCGGGAATAACATAATCGAGCCTGTGCCATTGTGCAACGTTCATGTGATTCTGAATAGCCTCTCCCTGTATGTTGAATCTTTTCTGTAGGGACATAAAGACAGTAACTAGGCTTCCGCACATAAATCTTGACAGTGGCTTGGGCTTCATGAGATCTATCTTAGAATCCTGCAATTTCGATGAAGACGTAGGATCTGAAGCCTCGGAACCAGATCCTTTGGATTCGATATCAACTCTAGAACTCCCCTCGTTCCTTAAGCTATCTTCTAGTGCCGTGCAAGATATCTTTTCCAAGTCCGCTGGAGCCTCAGGATCTTCCGAGCTGCGGGAAGGTGCCTTCTCCTTCAAATCCATGCTAGCCATCTCTCCTACTATAAACTCCTCGTCGTCATCCCAAAGAAAATCCATTTCGTCCACAGAGGATATTTTAGGATCCGACTCCGCTATAGATTGAGAATGCACATCCGCTTCTTCCTTCGCCCTGCGAGCCTCACTAAAAGCATCTTCTATCCCAATATCCTTCCTGTCACTTTCTAACCCGCCCCCGCTGAAAGTCTCCTGTGAATCCATATGCTTCTGTTCTTCTCCGATGGCCTCATTCTTCTCTTCCCCTACATCACTTTGTCGAGGAGCATCCATCCTTTCACATGGCGTTTTCGCCAAGCTCCCATCGTCCACCTCCTCCGCATCTCCATCCAAACCGTCAAACCTGGGAGTCTCATCCGAGGCTTTGGATTCAGAAGCCCTGTCCTCCGCCTTAGACTTAAATATCAGCCCGATCTCCTCCTCGTATTCATCATCACTTTCGCTTAGGATCTTCCAAAAGTCATCATCGTCCCTGCAAGATTCATTGTTTTTCATGGACTAAAATTTGGCCCTATTTTTAAGAGGCCCGTGTCTTTGGAATAAAGCAGCCCTGGCTATCAAAACAAACCTTTATTCTACCATTTAAACAAGTTGTTAGTGATATAACTTAGAAGCCCTCTGCTAGCAGCATCCCCTTCTTTTTGTAAACCTTATCGATTCCGGCCTGACCGTGCTTTCTTCCTCCATGGGACTCTCTAAGTCTTCCTCAATAAGTCTGTCGACAGCCTTTACAAGATCCTCGATTCCCTCGTGCTTCATGGCACATGTCTCGACATACTCACCTCCATGTTTCTTGGCCTTTCTATTTCCCGCCTCTCTGTACCAGCCTCTTGTATCCTCATCGCTAAGGTCTTTTTTGTTCCCTACTATCAGAATCCTGACTCTTCTTCCAGAGCTGTCGTTGGCTTTTGTAAGTGTGTTGATCCAGTGGTCTATACTTTCAAAAGATCCTTTGTCCTTCATGTCAAAGACAATGATCGCCAGAAAAGAGTTCCTTGTGTAGTTCGGTATAATCGAGTTAAATCTCTCTTGCCCCGCCGTGTCCCATAGCTGAAGACGAACCCTGTGTCCACTAACCACAATAGTAGTGCTGACAAAGTCGAGGCCGATTGTAGGTCCATACGACTTCTGAACCTCCTGGTGCAGATACTGTGACATCAGCGTTGTCTTTCCGACATTAGAACTTCCCAGGAACACTATCTTATAGGTCGACCTCATTTGGATCCCTGCCCCTTTGTTTATTTTTATACACAAGCACAAATGCAAGAAGGCCATTTGCTTTGTTTTGAGAGCCCGCCCCGTGTGCCTTGCAATCTAAGAGGGGATTTATATTTCCTCCTGCTAAGCCTCACTTGTAAGATCCATCTACAACCCTGCCAATGTTTCTGAAAAAGCTTCTTTGGATGGCTACGAAAAACGAGGCACTGGTCCACACCACAAAGTCATATACGATGTACAACACCACATTCGAAAGCAAAAATGCCACGAAGCTCGTATTCACGCAGACCATCGAGGCATACTCGTTTTTGAAGAAGATAAAGCATGATACAATAATTAGCCTTTACAGACTCAATGTAGAAAAAGGATACCTGATAACAAGAAGACTACTTCCTTTCTGCTCTGTATTCAAAAGAGAAACCAAGGAGTTCAACAAGTACATAGCCTTCAAGATAGCTCAGGCGCTGGTGTTCCTCCACGACAAGTGCGGCGTGGTGCATGGAAACATTGTGAAGGACTCTCTGTTCTTCAACGAGGAAGGCAGGGTAGTTCTTGGTGGATTTGAGAAAAGCAGGAAGAGCAGCGCATTCGACGAAGACAACATAATGTTCAGCAATCTCGTGGAGGAGTTGGTGGGGATTGATGCATCGTTGGCCGATTTCGTCAAGAACAGAGGGCTTTGCTCAGACATTTTCTTCGACCTGGATATTGCATTTTTTGGATACAGATCCTTTACAGTCGATCAGAAGCTAGACTTTATTTCTGGAATGAAAAAGAACAAGAACGAGCTCATAGACATTCACAAAAGAAGGGTATCGTGGATGGTTCTTGCCGATATTAGCTCCAGTACTTCGAAGGACTTCAAAACACTAGCCGTCGACTTTGTCCTGAGTTTCGATGTCCCGGACATGGAGGAGTTCCTACCTCCGTTGTTTTCCATATTGGATACAGGCATAAGACTTTATCTTCTCAGAAACCCGGAAAAATACATTGACAGAATCACCACCCTAGATCCTGTAGTAAAAAGCCTGTCGCTTGGCATCAAATGTAAGGACAAGCTGCTGAGGGAAGAGACTGTTGTGTTTATCAAGGAGAACATAGGCATGGTGTCCAAAAGACAGCAGTCTGAGATACTGGAAACCATGTATAGCTATGTATCCGACGACCAGGGAATGGCGCTGGTCCTCAGGTTCTTACGAGATGTAAGACCGGCCTTCAAGAAAACCGATGTTGTTTACAGGATTCTTTGCAAGTACTTGATACAATCCAAGGCAAAGGCGCAAGTTCTTGATACAATGGAGATCTTCTATAAAAGCTTCGACAATTTTAAGATGACTACGGAGCTTTTGCCCTTGCTCTGCGGGTATCTGTCAAACAGAAGCGTTCAGCCTGCAGTGTTTTCGCTCATAGAGAAAATCCTCAGCCACCTTAAGGAGCATAAGGGAGAGATAGTGGACAAAGAATGGGGAATCGGAAGTATCAAGAACATCTTCAAGCCGAAGTCCTCTACACACCAAGGGATAGTATGTGTCGAAGAAGTAGAGACCCAGTCGGTTAAGACGCCAAGCAAGCCAGCCCAAGACTATGGGGAATCCAAGGACCTGGTGGACGGGTGGGACGAGCCGTGGTGATCACAGTAAAGGGATTGCAGAGAAATAAATACAAATTGAATTTATTGTACAAAGTCCAGCAAGGGCTCGTGGCAATCGTACATTTCTTTGGTCTACAGCTGGTAACGCCTCTAGCTCTCTTCGGCGTACATGTCGATATATTTTGAAAGACAAATAAGGGGCATTATATCTGCCTCTCTATTGTTCCATCCTTGATCAAGTATTCTTTTCTGCTCGTCACTATATCCGAAATGGTTGAACAGCTCCCCCACAAACGGCATATTTGACTTTATGAGTCTCTGAGGATAGGTTTTCAGAGGCCCTAGAAACAGTGTTGCTATCCTGTCCTCATGCCTAGTGTAATGCTTGACACATAGCTTATAGATGACCGGAAACCTTTCCGAGTCGAATGTCTGCATGCTCCTGTGGAGATAGTAGTGCCCGAAAAGGGGCCCTCCGCAGAACGAGCATTCTTGTACGGACAGGAGATACCTTGCAAGAGGCTTGTCAATGCTCCTTCGCACGTTCAGGTTGTTCCTTACCAGGTGTCTCGAGCATGTTTCCTTAAGTGTAGCATGTCCGATACATTCAACGGTGTCTTTGGGGGCAAAGTCACAAGATGTGGCCGTCAGTTCTATGAGGAATGGGAGCTTCAGAATTTCCAAGGGGATGTTTTGAATTTTGTTGTTGGAGACATTTAGGTACTTCAGCCCATAAAGCCTTCCAATCACCGGAGGAAGAACAGTAAATAAGTTGCCATCTATGTGGAGCGCGTTGAGAGCCTTTAGGGCCGAAATCCCTCTTGGGAGCATGGATAGCAGATTTTGGGACAGATTGAGCTCTCTGAGATTCTTGAGCAGGCCGATTTCGTCAGGGAGCTTTTGTATTCTGTTTTTTGAAAGCACTAAAACCTTAAGATTTGCCAGGTAGCCTATCTGCGGTGGAAGCCTTGTCAAGTAATTGCAGCATGCCTGTAGAATCTTCAGATCTTTGGCCTCTCCTATGCCTTCAGTTATCTCCACAATAAACTGTCTGCACATGTATATCTGATTGCGGTCCTCCCTGGAGTTGTGCCGTATGGTACTCACTCTTTCCCCGCTTGTCAGTATTTCCTCAGCTGTCTCTTCTTTATTGACGACATTGTGGTATAGATCCATTTCTTTCCCTGTTATCTCCTCCAGCCTCGGCGACATAGAGAGATGTTTCGAGACCTGCCTCTCAAAGCCACCAAGAGACGCTGCTAAATGAACACTTGGATAAGTCTCTGGGGCCCTCGAGATTTTATACGGAAAGACATGGTCCTCAAGGTTATACAGTCTTAGAACACCTGGAGCGCTTGGATTCGACTTGGCAATGACTGGGTCCTTGTTTATGCTGCTGCTCGTATTTCCCATGGCTCGTAACTGCCCTTCGAATTTAACGTTGTGTTGTTTGACAACGCTGACACAACGGGTTTCTAGTTCACAAATGCAACTTGCAGCTTGGAAACAGGTTTCACTGGGCCCATGGCTTCAGAATGCAGCAAAATACGCTTCCTCCAAGGCATGGAGATCCGATGCACGTCTGGGCGAAGAGAGAATATTTATTTGTGAATTTGAAACAATCGTTGATGTAGAAAAAATAAAAAGAGATTGAAACAGTGCAAATAATGACAGAGGTTACCAGTGCAGACTATTCCAAACAAGGATACCACGAAATACCGAAGATGGCATATTCCACACCCATCAACTGGCTTATACTTTCCGATAACAAAATAAGAGAGGTGCCTGAAAGCATAAAGGAGCTCAAGGCCCTGAGTAGGCTTGCACTGAATGACAACAGGATCGAGGAAATCCACCCAGGAATCGGCTCTCTTGTGGGCCTCACGTGGATCGACCTCACCAGAAATAGGCTCAGGTCTCTGCCAGACGAAATGGCAAATCTGAAGAGGGTTTCTGGGCTTGGTCTAAGCGAAAACAACTTCTCTGAAATTCCCAGATGTATATTCAAGATGACAAATCTCCGGAAATTCGGCTTCTTCTCAAATAAGATCAGAGCCATCCCAAAGGACATTAGGTTTCTTATAAATCTGATCAAGATAGACCTGTCCAACAACGAAATCTCATCGCTTCCAGACGAGTTCTGCGAGCTGAAGAATCTGAACTGGCTGAACTTGTCGAATAACAAGCTACAGAAGCTTCCAGACGGAATCAACAATTTGGTGCAGCTAGAGGAGCTTGGCCTTGGAGCAAACTGCCTTACGGAACTGCCGGATATGAGCAGCCTAAAGAAACTGAGGATTCTTCCAGTCTTCAAAAATCAACTAACAAGCGTAAACCAAAGCATATCTCGCCTCAGCAGCATTGAAAAGCTAGACTTCAGTGACAATAACATCACTGAGTTTCCCGGCCATGTGATAGGCATCCAAACACTTAGGTATCTGAATCTAAAGTCAAACAGGATCTCGAAGATAGATCCAAGCTCGTTCAAGGGCCGAGTATCGTCCGTATCAATAATCGATGTGAGCGACAACCTTCTCAGCTGCATTCCCTTGAAGTTCTTCAAGACATTTTCAAATGTGACGGTAATAAGAGTCGGGGAAAACCCGTTCGTCTATCATGAAAGCAAGCTGGCGCCCAATCCTGCCTTGACAGAGCTGTGCTACAACAAATGCTTAAACATGCAGTACAAGTGCGAAAGTTGGATAAGAAAAAGATATCCCGACGTAAGGAGCTGCGATGCATGCAGCAGGTTGTTCACCACACAGCCTCACCTGGGGTACAACCTCAGTTCTGTCGGAGATGGAAGCACCTTTGTCGTTGAAAAAATGCTGTGTTCCTACGGATGTTACAAAAGCGAATATAAATAAAGATTTAATGCATTCTTGCGGTAGGTTACATCATGCGCCCCAGAGAAATCATGTCTAGCACGTTCTCCGGAATCGGATGGAATCCCTGCAGGTGGAATCGCTCGCCAACCACTTCTCCCTCTCGAACTCCAAGAACCGTTTCACATATAAAGAACAGTGTTTTGTCATTTCTTCTGACCACCACCTTTCCATCGCTTATCTCGTGCGGTCCCTTGTTCAGTGACATGGCCTTGAGCCTGGAGCACACTGTGTAGAATCTGTTGAATGTGCTTTGATCCACCTTCATTGAGTACGTTTCGTAGATCTGCCTGATCTTAGTCTCATTGCTCGAGCTCATGCATATCACATGGATTGAGGAAATAAAGAAGTTGATGTTCCTTATATTCACCTGCCCCGTGTTAACAAAGTATATCATTGACCCAACAAACGTCCTGCTTCCGACAAGCTTCCTCTTTGAGCTTTCATCCAAGTCTATCTCCATAAAATAGTTCACATATTCCTGGAGCAGCTTTTTGTCGTTGTATGCCAGCTGGATTTCAACATACTCCGAGCCACTGCCTCTATATCCTGAAAGTAGGGGAAGGAGTGTATCCACTGGTATCTTCATATGTGACAGAAAGTACAGCATTGGAAACGAAACATCGAAGTCCAGGACCTGCCCAATAAAACATGATGCATGTCTCGAGTGTGCATAGACCAAAAGCTCTGCACTGCACTTTGGGCATGATGGATGCATCTTTTCAGCCAAATAAGGCCTTATTGTATCTATCACCATTAGCACTTCTTCGATGTTGTTACTAGACAGTGCTCTGCTCATCAGTAAATCCGCATACTCATCTGGACTCTTTCCTCGGAGATATGCCAAGGCAGACGGAACATCTACTTCTATAAGTCCAGCAATTTCCTCTTTAGAAAGCTCTCCGCAAAAAAAATGCTCAAGATAAAACCTTCTTCTGTCTCTGCACTTGGGAAGATCTTCACTCTCCTTCTTTATCGTTTCGGAGCTTAGACTCAGAAAGGCCGTTACCCCCTTGAAGGATCGGATACGGAAGTAGAACTCCCATGGTAGATTGAGTTCATTCAGCAGATCGACATATTCTTTTCTTTGTTTGGTGAAAACCCCCTTAAGAATAGCTCCTATAAACCTCAACAGACATTTCGTCTCACGGTTACTGCTCTCCGATCCGTCCCTCTTGTTCTCCTTTGAATCTTCTCTAACCTCTATCACAGAATCTCTGTGGAGCAGCATTCCAGACCTGAATATGTTGAATACAATTGCTCTAACCCCGTGGCTTGTGTCAAGAATTCTCTCGTAGACTTCCAGCTCATGCTCAACAACATCTTCAAAGGTGATTCCTTCTAGCAACTTTGTACGAACGCCCTCATCGCAATCGTTGAGGATCCTATGGAATATCTCGTCATGACTCGGGCGGCAATGCTCCGCCAGAATCTTAATCACCTTCTTGTCCTTGTCTCCGATGTAAAAGCCACACAACTTTTCGAAGTTCGTCTCCGACATTGCAGCCATCAGATACCTCATCTTGCCTTGCCCCCTTACATTTCTGATGCACAAATGCTCCCTCAGAGTGAAGTTCGAATATATGTCTGCATACACCTTATCTTCAAGACTTTCCATGATTACAGCGGCAATAGGCATCGATATCTCCTTTGTAGCCTCGATTATATGGTTGAGAGTAGGGTCCTTGGGTATACGAAGAAGTACATCCATGACTATTTCCCGGACCATGCCCCCTGCTCCCTCTTCTATCATCACAATAATAATCTCTCTCAAATACTGCTTTGCAGCTCCTTTAACCACTCCTACCAGGCTGATCAACTTAGCAATTAAGATCTTCTCCGTTAGTAGGCTAGGGATTCTGTATGTAATGAATGTTTCCAGGTTTATCTTTTCCTTTGGAAGCGTTTCTATGAGCAGCCCAAAGAACCTGATCCTCTCTTCTTTGCTTAGAAAGCATCTAGGCGCATTTATCCTTAGCACCTCTATGATACCAAGCAATGTGGCTGGAATCTCTCTCCGAAGCTCCATGTTCCTTGATAGGTACACCAGGACATCATCATCGACACAAGACCCCTGAGGTATCTCCTTAAGCTTTACATACATCTCAAACGCCTTGTTCCGTGGCTCCACTCTTTTTGCCCTCTTTAAACTCTCCATTCCGGGGCTGGGCACCTGCTCAGATCATTTATCGGTCTGTCCAGCCCTAATTCAAAGGAAATGGCAAGCTTAGAAGATTTGAAGAGACTCTATGACTCATTCTCTTGCTCAGGTGCCTCTGTGTATCTTAGAGAAGAGGAGACGCTTGCCATAAGGTCGTTCCTGGGCTCTAAGAGCCCTGTTCTCCATATCTGTGGAAGCCCAGGCACAGGAAAGACCCATGTTACTGTCCACACTGTAGGGAACTCCTTTCTTTATCTGAACTACTACAACGAAAACGACATCTTCGGAAGAATAAAAAGCAGCAACACTTCTGTAGTAATCATCGATGAGTTCGATAAGTACTACAACGAAAGAAGGAATGAGTGCATACAAGCCATGTGTTACTTGAGGACCAGGCAAAAGCTAATAACCATATCGAATGACCTAACGATATCTGGCGACGTCCTGTTTTTCAAACCATACTCTTCATCCGACATGGAAAAAATCTTGACTCAGAAAGTCTCTGAGGAATCTTCTTCCCCCATTCTAAATCCGACAGCTATAAAGATTATATCAAAAAGAGTCGGACCCTCTGGAGACCTAAGGCAGCTGCTTAGATATGTCCAGGAGATTGTTGGAAAAAAGATCGTGGAGGGTGGCGCAGTGGAAATAAGCCCAGAGGATGTATTTCCTGAGAAAGAAAGCACGGAGGAGAGGCCGAGCAATGTGCACCATAGCATTATCAGCTCACTGATTTCCGGAAACAAAAGAGTTTCGAAGATGGAGCTATATTCAAGATATCTGAAAGAATGCCAGGAAATGGAAATCTCCTCCTATGACAGAACAGATTTTAATATAATATACGATATATATGCCTAAGAACACCGCGGTGTTTCTTGGCAGTCAAATGACCATAAGATCCTCGATACAATGGTAATCATATGGAACTGGCCAATACTCGGCTGGATATGTCTTGATGAATGTGATGCCGTCTCCAAAGGGTCCCAGCAGAAAAAGAGTATAAGGCGGCCCCAGCGTGTCTATAAGGTTACTCATGATCCCTCTGTCGTAGGGGGACCTGAGAATCGATGAGCCCTGAAGCCTGCTCATGCTTTCCTGCTTCAGCTCCTCGATGAAGGTTGTGTTTGATAGGGCGAGCCTCATCTGCAAATAAAGAAAAAAGGCTGTCATTATGAGAAACACAAGGGACAGCATTCCAGACAACACCAGAATGTAATAGTCCCTTCTGTGCTCAAGGGAATGGTTGAAAAGCAGAATGGCAGCCGACTCTATGGACACATACACAAATATGAGTATGTTAGCCGACGCCGTAAAAAACAAGAATCGTATAAAGTGCCCTTGGTTGTCATAGTTCACACAGTTGTTTATCCAGAAGCAGTGGTGGTCCATCTTCTTTATACAATACCCACATGATGAGCAATGGTGAGCTCTTTCAGGCTTGTAGTTGTTACATCTTCTGCAGAACTTCTTCGTCTGGAGATGGCTTGCCAGGGCAATGGTTTCCAAGTCATATTTAACGCGACCCCTGTAAACTATGGAAAGCACCAGGTAAACCATTGAAAAAATGCTTGAAAGCACGAGGGCCACAACATAAGCTTTTTTGAACACAAAGTTAGCAGGCAAGATTATTTCAGATACAGGAGCTGTGTATGTGAACATAAGTGAGAAAACCAGCAGCATCATTCTATAGTTCGGTCTTATTTCGCTCATCCTAAAGGGTTTATTTTATTTGTATTTTTAGAACAAGGTATACTACAGGAAGGAACACGATGAAACTTACATCAGAAAACCTTGGGCATGCAAGTCTAAACAACCTTGATGCAGAAGCGAGCAAGCTCTTTGTAGTCATCTGCCCAGAATGGCCCAAGCAACTCGTACGAGTAGAGTATTCTTTTCCCCTCCCTTATGGCGTGCTTTCTCTGAAGCCTCACAGAAAACAGGATTCCATTCTCAAACGGGCTCTCTGAAAGGATGAAGGGAATACAAGAGGATGGCGATAAGGAAGCGTTGACTATGTAATCAAACGCCAGGGCTACTTCTACTCCTCGGATTATCAGGAGCGACCCCTCATCCTCAAACTCGATTTCGTTTCTTGCCAGCTCTTTTCTCATTCCAGAGGTAACCTTCAGGCAGGAGTCGAACACCAAAAACTCGTGTTTGAACTTCATGTAGAATCTGATATTGCTCCTCTTGTACTCTCTGAATACGGACTTGATTGCTATCAGATATTCTGAGTACATTTTTTCAAAGAGCTGAGATCCATCATTTCTTGTCTCCGGGTCAAACGGAAACTTGTACATCCTCTGGTCTTGGGCATGTATTTCCATGTCGGCCATGAGGATCATCGAGGTGAATATTCCGTAGGGGATCTTCTCCTCCTCTATTGCCGGCTCTGCCCTGCTCTTTACAAGGAGTTCTTCGAAGATGTTGTCCTCTACCATGCTATGGTTAGGCTGGTGCTCTTCACGGCTTGCTTCGCTCTTTCTGTATAGCGACTGCGATAGGACATCGAATGGATTGTCACTTATCTTGATTGAAGCATTTATTTTCTCATCCACTGCGCTGCGTCTTTCTGGCATCTTACCGCTCTTGTCTTCTACACGAAATATGCAAGTCCTCTTTGCATCTGTGCCTAAATCCATATTTCCCATTTGGTTGGGATGGCTTGAATCTGGGTGCAGCTTCTTTATTGAAAATTTTTGCTGGATCCAGAGGAATGCCAGGACTGGTGACCGAGATACTGGCAGACTATGGAACAATTCCACAGAAGATAAGCCTTTTCTTAAAGAAAAGAAATGGAAGCACGGTAGACCAAATGCTTCAAAATACATCTCTGACACGTATCCAGGTTGTGCATGGCCTCTCTCTGATGATACAGCGTAGGCTTGTGAAATACTTTCAGTATGAGAAGAAAGTCTACTATGTGTTAGATGTAGAAATGGTTTACAGGAGGACGTACTACGCAATTTACTGCAGGCTTATTGAGGGCTTGTTTGGAGAGAATACAGCTGCTCTGTTTATGAAGATTCTGACGAACGGCTTTACCAAGCCTGAAGACGTTTCCTCAGAGGAAGAAAGAGAGGAACTTGTTAATGCAGGCATGGTGATCTCTGTAGACAAAAGAGAAGCAAGCGTTTTGGTTACAAGCTCCGGAGGTTTGGCCGAGTATATGGCAAGGGCTAAGATGGAAAGAGAAATCGATGGCATGAGCAGAAAGAATAGAAGGACCTCAGAAAAGTCCAGGTTCTATGTTGTTGACTTTGGTGCTCTAGACGCTAAGCTGGTAGACAGTAGGCTTCTGACTCTTGTCAGGAAAAGATACTCATCAAAGGCAGAAATGACCTACAGATCGATTCTTAGATGTAACTTGGTGACAGTCGACACCATAACTGATAACCTCGAGGGGGAGACGAATATCAGCAGAGAAGATGTTGCCTCACATGTCAAATACTTCAGCAACTGCGGATTGCTCAGAAAGAGCCTAGACTGCACGGAGACCTACTTCAAGGACGGGGACGATGTGAGAAGGGTGCTTGTGGTTGACTCCCTAGGCCGGATTTTGTCTGAAAGCAGCAAGGAGGCACGGAGAATTTTTAGTATGATCCTAGAGCACAGGACATTAGAGGATAAGGACATTGTAACCAAATCGTTGGTTCCCTCCTACACTGTCAAGAAAGCGTTGATGATGCTTCACTTGAATGGGTTTGTAGTGTTAAAGCATTCTGGACCTGGAGAGTCCAGACCAGTGCTTCAATGGGAGGTAGATATTGATCGTGCATCACGGGTTGTCAGCGAAAAAATCAAGAAAATGCTGGAAAGGTCCTGGAGTTTGATAAACCAGAGATGGAGGCATGTGAGATCCAGCGATGATGTTGAGGACGAAGCGGATAGGGAGCTTGATTGTATGCTTGGGCTATCACTGGACCTTTTTGTTCTCGGGCCCGGCACATAACCCTTAGGGCTGGGATGTTCTAAATTTTTGGGGAATGATTTGGATATCCCAGGAATAATGGTCAAGAGCTTGGAACAGGCGCTTCTTCGGATATCTGAATTGGAAGATAAGATAGAAGACCAGCAGATAATAATCAATGCACTTGTGGCACATACAAAGAGGTTGGCGAGGGATAATGGGAGCACAGCGGTAGGGAAAGGCCATAAGGAGCAGGATAGAAACGGGGCTGATGCAGAAGATGGCCAGGATATGGTCCGTTTTGAGCTTAACAAAGAGAATAGTAGAAGAAAGAAAAGGAGCAGTGTGCCTCTTGAGGATGAAGTTGAGGACTTGTTCCGAGGGGACAAGGTATCTAAGTCGTTCAAGGATGCCTTCACAATTGATTCTCTCCTATCTTACTCCGGGGAAGCTCACAACTTCTCGCTAAACAGTAGAGCAGATGTGAAAATGAAAAAGTCGTTTCACACCAATGTTAAGCAGCAAATCGACAAGATTATAAGGCACATGATGACAAACCTGAACACTTACGACCTCAACACGATCTGCTCGACATTCAATTTGATCTCTGGGGATGTTGAGTATCAGCACAAGCTTGTGATTGCACATGACATCATTCTTTTTATTGATGACTTTTCCAGGACACCGTTTATCATTTCTGCTCTATTCAACAACCAGGGAATCCGCAACGACGTGCTGGGAGGAACCATAAAGGAGATTCTACTGCACCAGTGTACGATTGACAAAGACATATATAAGAACAATCCCCACCTTGTGGGTTACTATAACAAGATAATTGACAACTTTGAGCTCCATCCCAGAGAAAGGTCCCTGAAGGATGCATGCACCAGTTTGATTGGAAACTTCAAGGTTTTTGAGGACAGGACTTTCAACTCCGCGATATTTCCAAACATGTACTCTGTTAGGGTTCTTTGCCACTACATGGACTGGGACTACACTTACAACGAGTTTGTGAGGTCTGTTCTGTACCCAAGGCTAAAGGAGACTCGCAACCCCCTGTATGCTGTTTATATGTTTGTTGTGGCGTTTAATGCACTGCGGGTGTTTGGAGACGTTGAGAGTGTGAACGTTGTGTTTGACAAGCTCAAGGAGTTTATGAGTGATGCCTCGGACCTCTCTATAGCCTCCTATCTGTTTATCAAGCAGATTGATCCTGAGGGAGCCAGGAAGTGGTACAGATCACAGATAGAGAGTATTGGGCATGTTGATATGGAGCATCTACAAGGTCTGGTATTATACTAGTGTGGAATAAAGTTTCGGTATGTCTCTGAAGTATTGAAATTTTGTACCCTTAGAAGATGAACAAAGAGGCTTTTGAAAGGCTTCCTCAGGAGAAGAAGAAGATCATAGAAACGGCATATTTTAGTGCTGTGAGAAAGGAGATATCTGCATCCCAGTTTTTCGGGGTCTGCAAGGAGGCATTGAGCAAGGACCAGTTTGAGAGCTTGTTTTCGAGCAGCACGGCGGGCAGGGAGCAGCAAGAGGAGATGAAGACGGAGCATCTTCAAGACATTATACAATACTCCGGAGTAGACCTTAAGGAGGAGGCCGAGCACATTGTTAGAGAGACTGAAACGAATATCAACTTCGGGGAATACGAAGAAGAGGATGTGAATAACCACATTGGAAGTCTTATGAATGTACCATTGTTCAGAGAGTTTGTCTCCAGGATTGGGAACTCGAGGAGAGTGGGTATCAGCGAGGAATCGTTTTTCCTTCTGTTTCAGGTGGCCAAGAGGAAGATGCTTGACATTGTGGAAAAGATGGAGGAATCGAGTAAGTGGAGGGTTGAGTACAACCTGTCTGAGTTTATAATAAGAATAAAGAATGACCTCAGCAGACAGCTATGGTGTCTTGAGCAGATAGAAAAGGCCGAGATTGAAAAGTTCACCATCAGAAGAGGAGAGGAAGAAGGAAGAAAGAAGGTGAAGAAAACAATTCAGGAGAGGGAGGATCTGGTTATTAAGAAGAGGCTGAGCAATACAGTTGCGCTGGCAGCCCTTGGAATACAACAGAAGTCATGGATGAGTGCCGAGGATGTTCGAGTAAGCGAAGAAAGCACAGCCTTCAACTCAATCTACTCACCGTTTGACGAGAAGGCTCTGGAGAGGAAGGTGGTGAACAGAACAATAACCATGAAGGACTTTTTGTATGTGCTGGAAAGAGACAGACGGTATAGCAAGTCTGTTTTCACCATCCAGCATTATTTCCGATAGAAGGGCCCTTTTGTGAGTTTATCTCCATACTCTTTAGTTTTTATAAATGGAGCGGATCTGGGGATCCGAAAACAACCCGGAAGAATGGACAGGGAGAGCCTCGAGAAATTCCGAGCCCAGGTGGAGATTTTGTCTGCCAAGGAGGTTGAGAGGGTTATGAAAAGGTTAAGCAAGGAGGAGTTTGATGTGGGAATCGATGCTCTGGAGAAATACAATATGGAGCTGAACAAGAAGCTTGAGGATGCCAGAAGTGATCTCCAGCAAAGACTGGAAAACTACAAGATGCTCCTGAACGATGTTTGGAATGTGATTCCAGATGATGTTAGAAAACATTTGGCGGAGCATTACAAGTCGATGCGTGACATTCTATAGAAGGCTCGATTCATTTTAATAGTAAATGCTTTCTTACTTGTGTTTTTGCAGTTTGCCTGCACTGTATTAAGACCCGGGGCTAAAGCCCTGGAATGGAGGATTACATTGGAACAAGACTGTTGTTTGAGACATCCAAAGGAATAATAAGTGGGATGCTCAGGATTGTTGACGAGAGTGCTGGGAAGCTAGTTGTAGAAGACGGATGCGGCATGAAAGATGTGCTTATTGAGGACATTCAGAGATTGGAGGCTGTGGAGGATCCTGCACCAAACCCCTCTGCAGACCACAGGATTAAGGATGGCAATGCCAAGGAAGGAACGAAGCATGGAGAATCTATGCCATCTACTGATTCAGACGACAAAAGCGTTATGGGAAAGAGCATTCCACGGCAGCATTCCATGAGCCGCTTGAGCTTAAAAGCGGCAGGCATTGATCGAAGTGTAGATGAAAGGCACAAGAGCAGCCAGGTTGATGGAAGTGGAGCAGGCCACAGAAATGACGGTAACATCCTATCTTCCGACAAGACTAGGATTGATGGAAAGGAAAGCAAACATACTCCGGAGACGTCTGAAGAAAACTACTACAGGATGATGGAAAGAGCGTTTAGCCATTTTGGGCCTCTTGAGGAGGAATTCTGTTCCATTGCTGCACGCCAGGCATACCGGATATTTTCTACATACTTTGAGAGTTCAAGTGCAGATGTGGAGATATTTATTTCTGGAGATGACGTTTTTGCAGGTATAGGATTTATTCTTGGGAGGCTGCTACTACATTCTGGAAAGATGTCGTCTATTGTGTGCAATGAAAGCCTTGTCAAGAATGCAAGATACAGGCAGTCCTACCTGAATTCTGGAGGCGTCATTACCAGCAGGCCTAGGGGAGAACCAAGTATACACATCTATGCCTGCAATAAGACGCTGATACCTGTTCAGCCTAAGGACAGTGCAAAAGGGTTTTTGTATCTAGACACGCCTGGGTTTTGTATAGAGGAAAAGGAAACGAAAATAGGTCTGTGCTTTGGATCGGTGCCGGCATGCTTTCGGAGGTTTAACGGGATAATGTATTTTGTCGACATAGAATACCCGACTGCTCTTTACGAGGAATTTGGGCTTGGAAGGCCCATAAAGAGTAAAATACACAAGGTGAAGTAAAGCCGCTTTAATCTTCGATAAAGCTTTCGAAAAACTTGTTCACATCTAGAGACGGCTTTTCCCCGTTGAAATGATAGACACTTCGAAGGTCCTTGCTTTCGATCCCAAGCGATCTGAGATCCAAGATGTCGTCCGTGGTGAACATCTTGAAGGCCCTTTTGAGATCCGAAGAATCGCATAATGTGCTGTGCGTCTCTTTAACTATTAAAAGATAGTCTTCCAAGGATACTCTACCGTCTGGATTTCCAAACGGAACCATTCCCTCATCGACTGAAAGGCCCAGCTGGCCCAAGCACCAGCACAGGTCTGTAGGGCTTATACCGCACTCGTCCTTTTTTAACACCGTGTTGAATAGAGCTGTAGCGCTTTCGAGAACCTTTTCCTCCTTAGTCTTTTTGTCCTGGATCTTCTTTAAGGTTTCAAGCTTTTTCATTGCAATGCCCTTAAATCCCTCCTTCTGGGTCTTAGCTAGAGGGTGTGTAAAGGTCATTTCCATTAGCTTATTGCTAAGCTCGGATGTGACCTGCATCTGCTCTCTCACGTCTCCCCCCTTGGAAAGCATATGCTTGAAGAGCTCAAATGTCCGGTTCAGTGCCTCGAATTCAGACTGGAACGACGGGTCAAATAACTTCTTGATCCCGATGCTCTCGACAATTTTCTGCGGCTGCAGGGGAGGAAACAAAAACTTCTCCAGAGACACATCCTCCGGAGGGGAATACTTTTTTATTCTGTAGAGGCTGTGTACCGCATTTATACTTCCAAAAAGAGAATGAAGCTCAGCGGATTCATGGACGGCTCTGGAGTTCATCTCAAGCAGCAGATCAAATGCCTTGTTGAGGCTTCTTATCAACTTGCATACTTCTTTTCTCTGTCCATCAAGGCCCTTTATCAAAGACAGCAGGCTCCTTGCTTTGATCTCATAGAGGTTCCTGGCTTGTATTGACCAGTCAACAGCCTCCAAAACGCCCTTAACCCTGCTGAGCGCAGACTTTTCCTTCTCGTACTCTCTGAACTTCTTGTAATACCCGGAAACATATGTCATGATGCTTTTTTCGTCCGGAATAGACACTTCCACTATATCTTCCACATCAAGCAGTCTCTTGATTCCGAGGAACTTCTCTGCAACTTTGAATGCCTGGTTTAAATTGTATGCCTTCTCAGAGGCCTGGAGGTCGTGGAAGTTTGGAACAAGATCCGGCCGGAACCTATGGATGATTGCATTGAATGCAAGCCCATCTCGCCAGCTCCTGGAGAAGTCAGCTATATTTACATTTTTGTATCCACTCGTCACCTCCTTGCACCATCTGAGCAGCTCGTTTCTTATTGAGAGCTCCCCGGCCTCTGCCGTCTTTGCAATTGCTAGCCTTGAAATCAGAGACCATATAAGCCCTAGTATAAGCTTTGGATTCCCATCAACAATATCCTGTGGCCCTATGTTTATCAACTTGACCCTCTTTCCTTTTATGAAAGACAGGATTCTTTCCACATTCTCCATCTTTTGAATCCGAGTGTACGGCGTTGGGTTGTGCTCAACAGCATCCTTCTGCAAAACCATTAGAAGCTGTGCAAGTTTCACCCCATCGCACAGGTCCGTGAACAGATCACCAATCTCTTTCTGGCCTCCTCTTATGAGCTTCTCATTCACCCACTTTGTAAATGTTTTCTTCTGGACTTTTTCCCATTCCTTCTCCTCCTGCTGTGTCATCTGGGCCTAGCCCCCATTTCCAAATATAAACTATTGGGTCGGAACCTGGGCCGACCAAACTCTAAGATAAACCAAAAAATGGGTCACAATATTTTAGTCATGACGGCAAAGACTACACAAAGACCAGCTCATGGACAACAACGCCTTGGGGTATGGCATCAAAGTCGAGTTGGTATAACTCCCTCGTGATAATCTTGACATATTCTAGGTCATCAAGGGTTGTAAACGCTGCCTGTGGGTGTAGGACTAGGCTGAACAGCCCCAGAAGTGAGTCGATATTCATCTCCGTCGCATCCGAGTTCTTATCAATCATCTTCAGAAGCTCAAAGAGCGAGGTGAGCAAGCGTCTCTCTGCATCTGTAAATATAAACGGCATGTACGAGAACAATGCTTCTCTTGTATACCTATCATTCGAGATGATGCAAGTCTTGATCTTCTCAAAGGCCTCTATGGGAACTAGGCCGTCAAGGTGCTCTCTGATATAATTCTTGAGGGCATTCGCCAGCACAAGGACATCTATGTTCTCGATATCCACGCATGTGTTCTCATGTATCTTGTTTGCTATCTTTGCCGCTGCCAGCTTGTCTGGTTCATAGCGGAAGATGAACTTGGTGCGGATTGCCCTTTTTTTCAACGACTTGACGACACTGAACACCACAGGGCTAATTTGTCTACCACGCCCCATCCGATTCTTCTTCTGAAAGCAATTCACCCAGGCAAAGAGCATGTTCGTAGCCCTCTTCCTAAATGCACTCCAACAAAATCTGCTAAGCTCTATCTTCTGCGACGTTGATAGAAGCTCATATCTAAATTCATGGAAGTCCTTTTCCCCCTCAGTAGACGGAGAGCCTTTTGCTTCCGTCCTCCTCCTCTGGACCGTTGCCGAGCCAAGAAAAAGTCTCTCGTACAACCCTTCACTGGGATCCTTAGAGCTTCCCCCCTGGAGAAGAATGTCTTTCAGGGGTCTGGTGGCTTCGCTTTCGGAAATGGGCTGCACCGTAACCTGAGGGCTGCATGCCTGAGAACATGTTTGAAGAGAGGCCTTCAACTCATAGATGGCCTCGTCTGCCCTTGCATTTGTTTCCTCTATCTCCTTCATCTCTGCTATGTTAAAGATCTTTCTTTTCTTCGGAAAATCTCTCAGCATCTCGGGGTTTGTTTATAGGTTTTCATAACACGGATATAGACTCATCAATAAAGGCTGCAATTTTGAGAGATCCTGGTGACGCATGCATTAGCAGATCCAACCACCACGGCATCTACCAGGTATTCGCCCTCAGCTTAGAAAAATGAATGAAAATTTATAAATCCCGACAGATGCTGGAACTTCTGAAGAGCTTCGGGTTTCTATCTCTCAGGGACTTTTTAGCAGCCTATGGTGTCGCAGATCTTCCAGACATAGTGGACAGGGTATATGTACGGGCAAGTCGTACACCTGTAGTTTCTTCGTTCAAAAGCACCCAGAAGGACGTAGAGCTGATTTCAAAAGCGGTCAGGACACTCCTTATAAAGAATCGAGACAACCATCTGTGTGCAGGATACAAATGGTGGAGCCCAGGGCTTCCTGGAGCTAGCACCAAAATCATATGCTACTTCCCGAACTCTTCCTCAAGAATCCTTAGGTCTCATGAGTGGAGTTGGCTGATGAGATCGATCGGCGATGAACTGGCTTTTTTCATACTTACGGAATGTCTTGTAATTCAGATGCTGAACAGCGGCTATGTCTTTCTAGCAGGGGATTTCAAGAGCCTCAGCGGAATGGCAACTGAAAGAGTAAGCAACGCCATAGGAAGGAACGTGCTTTTCTACAAGGAGACCAGAAGAATAAGCTTTTGCTCGTTGTCTGCATTTGAGTATGTCTTCGAGGCCCACAACTCTGAAAAGTACAAGGTAATACAGAAGGACGCAAGAGATGTATTGGAGAGCATAGAAAGGCGGTGGAAGAAGATATCCACCCATGCAATCTTCAAATCCTTTTTTAAGGATGAGCTTGCCATCGAAGATAAGAGCAGCGCTCTGGAGTGTGGCGTCAAGCAGTCTAAACTTGTGAATTTCCTGTTCCTCATTTCAAAGAAACTGTTCAAGGATGCCTTCGACCTGCATGGATTCAGAATACTAAAGTCCAGACTGTCTCTTCTGATCCACAGGAACCGCTATGAAACAGTCAGTAAGAATGAGCTGGTAAAGTACTTTAGAATTTCCCGGTTCAAGTTCTTCAGGACGTTGAGATGCACAAGAAGCGAGTTTGTCTTCAGATTCAGAGTTTCGTCGAGGTTTCTGGTCTACATCACGGAGAAGCTGATAATACCGATCATCTCGAAATATTTCTATTGCACGGAGACATCCTTTTCAAAGTTCAAGGTGCACTACTTTCCTAGATCCATTTGGCGACACTTCTCAAGCATTCATATCGACAGATTCTTGGAGAAATTTGAGCCCGCAAAAGGAAGCACAACCCATTCCTATTCTGAGTTGAGGTGTATTCCGAAGATGAATGGAGCCAGAATTATTTCGAACATGTCCAAGGCCAGGAATGGAAGGCCGTCGATCAACAAGAGCATTTATCCGGAATTTTGCGTTTTGAGACACGAAACCCACGGGATGCTTGGGAACTCGATTCTAAACCATTCCGGAATGTATGAAAAGCTCTCCTCCTACCTGTCTCGGTCCGTAAGGCCCCTATATATCCTAAAGGTTGACCTCTCTGGATGCTTCGATAACATTCCTCAGGACGAAGTTGTGAGTCTGGTCAGGAGGCTCCTGCATAAAAGCAGGTACCACACAAAAAGCTTCTCTATATTGGAGGAGGTCGGCGGAGAGCTGAGGAGCAGGTATGTCTGCAAGGTTACTGAAAATGCGGAAACCATCAACGAACTAATGATGGAGCCAGGAGCCTTTGTGAACAAAGTTGTAAAGGAAAATGCCAGCCAGAGGATCCTAAGCAGGGAGGAGGTTGAGGGAGCCATGACGAATATGATCAAGAGGAACTATGTAAAACACAACGGGAAACTCTTCGTTCAAAAGACCGGGATTGCCCAGGGGTCTGTGGCATCCACGCTTCTGTGCAGCCTGTACTACAAGAGCATCGACGACCTATATTTTGACAGAGTCTTCAAAGAGGGCATACTTACACGGTATGTCGACGACTTCCTTGTGATTTCGCCATGCATAGACGAAATAATGAAGTTTCTGGAGGTATCCCAGTCGATCTCTCATCTGGGAATCAACTTCAGCAAGGAAAAGATGGAATCAAACTTCGGGCTGGAGGAGCATTTAAAAGCGGCATCCAGCATTTCCGAACTATCGAAGCACAAACACAGCATGAAGATAACGAATGCGCCTGTTGGATGGTGCGGAACAAAAATATACTCTGATGGCTTCTCAATCAAGTCACAGACCGCGGATCCGTATCTTCCTTTTTCGATTGCCCATAGCTCGACGAAGCCTGGAAGAGCTCTGGAGTCCAGGATGAGGAAACTTCTACAGAACAGGATGTCCAGAATCTACATAGATCCAAATAACAAAAAAGCATACGAAAATATATATGACACGTTTTTATTCTATGGGAAAAAGCTGGGGCTTCTTCTTGGGAGAATGGACTTTATTAACCGCTCCTTTGCCAGAAGGACCCTTGAGCACTCTAAACGCTTTGCTTTTAGGATCTGCAGAAAACACGGAATTTCTATAACAAGAAAGAAAATAGAGGACATAGCATCCAGGGCTTTTGACCAGAGTGGAGTCAGCAGGATCGTGCTGACTCCCTGAGCAGTCCACTGAGGTCCCATGGAATATCCTTGAGTAAACGTTTTAATCCGAGTTTCCGGGTCTTGGTCTTGTCACAAAAGAGTCTGCCAAAAATCTCATACAGTTTAGCTGCCAAAGTCTAGCTTCTGTTTGCTCCTGAATCTACTTTGGCTTTTGTTTCTTAACCCTCCGCTCAACCTTCTACTTAAGGGTGAATATGCGGGCCTCTGGCACTGCTGGACTCCTTATCATCCTTAGTAAGCTCCATGGTGATTCTATCAGACACTGCTTCGATGGGCCTTCCCTGCACCAAGGCATCCCTTTCTTCTCCTCTTGGACAGCAAAACCATTCCGGCATCATCATGGCAAGGTGGGGCTTGTAGATCCAGTTGTACACATAGTCCATTGACAGCCCCATAGATCCAGCCTTGTACTTCATGCTCAGCTTGTCTCTGCATGCCATCATCAGCAGATGCGACGGAACCAAGTCTCCGCATATCGACCTGACAACACATATGAATAGATCATTTAGGCCTAAAAAGTCTACAAGCCCTGTGCTTCTTTCTCCGGACAAGAACATCAGAATAACATGAAGAATACTTCTGAGGGAAGGATCACTAACATTGAAGATGTCAAACAGCAGATAGAGCCCGTTGAGCAGCGATCTTGTCATCATGTACCTCTCTGTGTCTGTACCTGCTCCAATAGGCTCGCTATCCCCTTCAAACAGATGCTCATGAAGACTTCTTCTGTTGAAAATAATGTCGGAAACAATCCTTCTATACATTCCATCAAGAAGACACACCACATACTTATCTCCGTGGTATATCGATATTGCAAACACGTTGAATGACAGAAACAGTCTCATTCCACCATCAAGGTTCTGCAGCAGGAACAGTGTTCTCAGCATCTCCTCACTTGTTAGCCCCGATCTTTGGATTGGTGTTCGCTTGGCTGGCCTGAACCCATCGATCACACTCTCAACATCTCCAAACAAATTGAAGCTGTCCAAG
The DNA here is from genome assembly GCF_000091225.2 of Encephalitozoon cuniculi GB-M1. NCBI lineage: Eukaryota > Fungi > Microsporidia > Unikaryonidae > Encephalitozoon > Encephalitozoon cuniculi. Next base: position 45,772 of record NC_003238.2, read on the forward strand.
AGAAAGCCAAGAAAGAGACTCTTGTCTACGTCCTCTATCTCGACTACCAGCTCTTCTGACAATGCAGCAAGTTCCTTTAGAAAGTCGGCAAGTCTCCGAGAAAACTCAGAGAAGCTTTTGAAGATGTTGTAATTAACCCTAACTTTCTTTTCCCATCCACAGGCCTTCACAACAACAGCTCTCTCCGTCTTTCCCATCGAGTCATAGCTTGGCCTTCCCCTGCAAGCATTCTCGTCCTCGGCATCGCATTCGAATCCGCTCTCCTCTTCTTTCTCGCTGTCTCTGCGGTCGTCTATGCATCTTTGTATGCATTCCCACATTGTTGTATAAATACAGCCCACAGGCATTCCTACAACGATGTCTTCCTTGAGGTTGACCTCCAAACGTGCTATGCCATCCTCCATTCCGTTATGGCTGTAATTAAAATTGTTTTTGTCCACTTTCATTATAAAGCCAATTTAATGTATTTTCACTAAAGCGATTGGCTGCAATGCAAGCAACTAAGATAAGTCGGCTTTGGTTGTAACATAATACTAACAGGCCGGACAAGTGCTCGGGTCCTTTGGAGAGATCTATGGGATATAGGCCGTGCTTCTCCCATATTAATTTATCCATCATTCTCATCTCTTATCTGGGAAGATGGTAATGTTTGTTGGGAGCATCCAGGATCATTGGAAGACCCTGGGATTAAAACATAACAGGGCAACCCCAGAATGTCCAACCTAGATTTTTGCACCATCTACACCACAACAGGGCAAATCGATCAGCTTTCCTATGCACAGAAGGCTGCAGACTCTGGAGACACATGCATTGGGATGAAAAGCAAGCACGGGGTGGTTTTGCTGGCAGAGAAGCCGCGGGTGTCTCCTCTTTATATTCTTGAATCCGATGAGAAAATAAGGAAGATTGGAAACACCATCGGTGTGGTGTGCACCGGGATGAGCTCTGACACATTTTATGTCGGCTGTGCCATCAAGGACTATGTGTTTCATCATAAGGAAAACTTCAACGAGGATCCTACGCCTGGGATGATGAAAGTCTATCTGAATGACATATTCCACTATTTTACCAGGGGCATCAACCTCAGAGTCCTGGGGGCAAACACCCTGACAAGTGTGTACAAAGACGGCAGCTTCTCATTGCTGCACACGGATTGCTCTGGAAAGACACTCTCCTATAAAGCAGCCTGCATAGGAAAGGGGACGAGGAGAATCAAGACCGAGCTGGAAAAGCTGGACATTGACACCATGACCATCGAGGAAATGGTGGATGTGGGAGTGAAGGTGCTGTATATGGCGCACGACCCTTCCAAGGACAAGGAGTTTGACATCGAGATTGGCATTGCATCCATGGAGACGGGAGGGGATCTAAGAAAGCTGGAGAACCACGAGATACGCCCACTTGTTGGCAAGTACAAGCACATCAGTGTCGACGAAGACTAAACCAACGGATCACCTCTCCAACAATAAATCTCTTGCCTCATCATCCCCCATGACATCTGTTATAAACTACAGATTTCGGTCGAACAAGAACTTTTCCCGTATCTCGTTTCAGGGGACGGGGCTTCCTCTATGGGAACTCAAATATGAAATAATCAACCAAAGAAAAATGGTTTCGAAGGACTTTGATCTCCTGTTCTTCGACGGAGAGACGAACGAAGAGATAAATGATGAATACCAAGTGGTCTCGATGAACAGCCATGTAATAGTGAGTAGGATTCCTCTGTGGATGTCGAAAGGAGGATATAATGTTAAGGAGAAGAGGCTTGAATCTCAGGGCAGCCACCACGGCTCGCAAAAGCACAACAAAGCAGTTCCTGAGAGCTATGTATGCTTCAGATGTGGGCAGAAGGGACATTATATCCAGAACTGCCACACAAACCAAGACAAAGCATTTGACATTCTGAGGATCAGGAAGCCCTCTGGGATTCCCAAGGACTTTCTTGTCCCTGTGTATGGAGAAAATGTGCCATCGAATGCTGCAATGTTAGTCACTCCCGAGGGAGGATATGTCAAGGCACAGCCCCAGGTTCAGGAGTGGAAGAAGTACAAGCAAAGGACCAAGGCAGTCGCTGAGATTCCGGACCAACTGAAGTGTCCTTCGTGCCACTGCCTGCTAATAAACCCAATGAAAACAAGTTGTGGCCACACACTATGTGATCAGTGCATAGGGATGGATAAAAAGTGCTATGTGTGTTCAAGAGTCATTGAAGGGTTCACACAGGACATAGACATGAAGCTTGAAGTAGAGAAGGCCCTAGAACAAAGAAAGTAAAGGAGTTAAAGCATCAGGATAGATCTTAAAGAAAGTGCTTAGTATAAGGCTTGTATTGATGTCAACGGCAGACCAGTTTGACAATCCCGAACACACATCCAGGGTTAGAGCATCTGCTTGTAAAGAAAATACTCGAAGAACGGGTTGCTTGGAATTGAGTCGACATTTGCTGCATCCTGGTCGAACTCCCGGCACTTTGGGTTAGCGCAATCAGAAAATTCTATGTCGTAGTAGGCAGAAATGTCATTGATTAAACCCTTGAATTCAGAGGTGGATCTAGAGCAACAGTAGAGGATAAGTCTTTTGAGAATGACATGGGCCCTGTGCACAGGCTGTCTTATCTTTATGAACAGAAGCCTGACAATCTTGATAAGCTCGCCATTATCTACGGGCTCGGTGTTCATCGGATGGACCATTGAGTACACCAAGTCCACCAGTCCACCAAAATCATAGCCCTCTTCTCCATACAAGGTTAGTATGCACAGGATTCCCTGGATCCTAGCGTCCGATGATATCTTTGCAAGATTGTTGTTCAGTAGAAAGTAAAGGCCCTCTCTGAACTCAGGACGGATGATTTTCCTGTACTTTACAAGCCCCATGAATACATATTTATAGCAATCGTATCTATCTCCTTTGAGAACCATGAAATACAGCCTCTGGATGGCATCATAGATCTTCTTACAGTTTTTCATCTCCTCAATACGTTCCTCGATGTCCTCCTCGTCCCTTGTCTCAGACTGGATCCTTAGTCGTTCTTTCTCTATTTTTCTCAGCTTTTTGCTGAACACCTGCTTTCTATGGAATATGCTCTTCTTCTCTCTCCTAGAGACAGGCTTGTTTGCCTCCCAATACTTCCTAGCTTTCTCCTCGTCACTCCGCAGAGAGTTGTCTACGAATGGAATGTCCAGCAAATACTCCAAAACCAAAGGGTTGTACTCAAAGTCAAGCATCTGGTCCAGTACAGTTGCAACCAGTTCCCCAGTGCAGTCACCCTCCAGCTTCGACTTTATTGTATCGCAGCACAGCATCGACACAGATCTCGTTCCAAGAGATCCTCGCAACACACCCGAGACGACCTTGTCGGTGCAGTTAAAGTGGTCGAAATGCTGCAGGACCTCGCACAACGAGATGTAGCTTTCGTCGGACACGTCGTCGACCATGGTTTTTATGTAGGATGTATACCATCTAAGAAGGCTCTTGTCATAATCCTTCAGATGCAGACTATCTCTTTTGTCTTTCACCATGTCCTTCAGAGACCTCACTTTGTACAGAGGAATGATTGCCTTGAATACTTTCAGAAGAGACAAATAAATAACTCCCTTTGCCTTACCTTCCGCCATGCTAGTGATCATGCTGAACACCTCTTCCATCATTCCCAGATTTTTCTCTGGATTCTCTATGATCTTCGTGCATATGGATGCAATTCTAGACTTTTCGGAGTCCATTTTTATCCATCGGTAGTTTAGCACAATTTTATTGAGGCAAAAATTCCTTGTTTGGAGACGGGACGGAGAGAAGCTATAAGATTTATTTTGGCTCCAGATATCGGGTCTCCCAGGCTGATTATGCACGGTCTATGGACTTTTCTGTGTCTCAGTATCTTCCTTTGTCTTATTTGTACTGCGTCGGCGCAGGATCGAGATTTTGTTGATGTAGACAAATGGCTTCATCTCTCTGATGCAGAGAATGTCTCCATCTATTTCGTAGTGCACCTTTGAAAGGCAGATGCAGTTATCAGCTCTATGCCTCCCGTGTTTATCGATGTCGCCTGTGTTATTGCTATTTGCGCTTTGGGATTCCTTTGCATTTCTACCACCTCGCGATAAGTACACCACAAGCGTGTCCTCGTTCGGAACCTCTTCGATTCGGATCTCCTGGCCTCTAAGCTCGGTGCTTAGGATACTGTCTTCTGTAACGTTCTCCTCCATTTCGGGAATCCTTCTTCTTGCTACCCGGTATGTTTTATCTGTCTTACATGCTTGACGTCAAAATAAGGAGATGAATGGCGTTTGCTGGTTGGCCACTGTCGGAATAGCAGAAGAAGGCTGTGCTAGAGGAAAGTAACATTTCTCGTAAAATTTTACCCAAGATGATTGCAGTGATAGACACGGGGTGCCTCATAGAAAAACAGATACCAACCGACAAGGTGATCAGAGGATATGTCACGGAGTCTGTTGTGAATGAGCTCCAGACTGCAGAATCCAGAGGATATCTCGAGTTTTTCTCCTTCATGATAAAGGTTCGGAATCCTTCTGGAGAGTATGTGGAGAGGGTTAGAAAGGATCTTAGGGGGAAGGCAAGCAATTTAAGTGACACAGACATCGATGTTGTGGCATTGACATTAGAACTGAAAGATGAGGTCTCTGGGATGTGGATTGGTCCCGGAAGCCCGGAGCAGGAGGAGGTTTTATGTCTTACAAACGACAACGAGATAAAGAATGTTCTGTCCCATTACAACTTGTATGAAGGCCCTGGGTTTTCTGTTCGGAAGCATAAGATCAGATGCTATGGATGCTTCAGTATCTTCACTGAGAATCTAGACTTCTGCAAGAGATGCGGCCATCGGACATTGACAAGGATAACGGTTGCAGATACAGAAGATGGAGAGACGGTGTTCTTCAAGAGAGGGTACCAGTACAGGAAACCCAGGGTGTTGAAGAACAGCAAAGGTGTCGAGCTTCGCAGCGCCGACCAAAGAGAGTACGTCCAGCACCAAAAGATGGTGAAGAGGAAGGTGAATCGGACTTTCAGAGGAATGGATTTTTAAAGTCGTGTTATTGTTTATTAAGGCTGATGATGTCTGACAGGAAGAATAAACCCTCAGAAACAATCACTTTTTCTATGTCGTCTGCAGATACTTCTTGGTTTTCTCCTCCATTTGATATTTCCCTTGCCTTGTGGAGTATAAATTCGGATATAATATTGACATATTTCGACACCAACTTCACCTTCCTCTCCTCGCTGCTGAGGTTGATCAGAGCTACAATGTCTGCCATGCTTTGACCGTTGAGGCTCCCTTCCCGAGGCGAGTTTTTTCCGCCCAGCCCGGGTTTTTTATAAACAGGCATCGGCTCGTCTCTGTGATCCATCAATGGCCCTGGCAGACAGGTTTAATATTTACCTTGGCCTCAAATGGCCGCTCAGATAATTCAAGAGATGGATTCCGGTCCCTGACAGGATTGTGTGTTTAAATGGCCTATTTTTCGAATTGAAAAACACCGCCAAATGAGGGAGGAAAGTTTGGAAGAAAAGGCAAATGAATCCTCTGAAAAGAATGGAGCTGTGCTTGGAAATCCTACAAAGAGACTTGCTTGCGTTGGAATGGATTGGACCCGTGTGGACGCCAAGGATCTGTTCAAGATTTTCAACTCGATCCTGCCATACTCGTCTCCTTTGAGCGTGAAGCTTTGCAAGACCAGAATCGGAAGAGAGCGTCTTGGAGACAACAATGTTTTTGTCAAAAGATGCGCAGGGGAAGGCCTTAGAGGGTGTTACGTTGCTGTTGCGGAGTTCGAGGATATAGAAGACTCGAAGAATGTGTATTCTGCCTGTGATGGAGTGGAGCTAGGGAACTCTGGAATGGTTCTTGATCTGAGGTTTGTGCCTGATTCTCTTGATCTTCGAAATGTTTGCGATGAAGCCTTTGGTGATGATGGATACAGAGAAAAAAGCTTCAGCCGGCGAACTAGGGAGAAGCTTGAGGACGAGGATACAGACAGCGAGATGGAATCCAAGATGCAGAGATTATTTGAGGAAAAGGAGATCGACTTTGGCCTTGTTTCCGAGCTGGTAGACATGTCAGACGATGGGGATGCTCCTGATGTCGCGAGTCATCTGCCGGCCTCCGCTGAAAGCGAGGAAGATGACTTCCTTGAGTCGAGTGGGGACGAACTTGATGAGAATTTGCGAGAGAGCCAAGAGAATGCGAAAGAAAAGGATAGGAAGGAAAGCATAGGGGCCATTCCCAGGATAAAGGCAACAGACGAGTTCGATGGCTTCGTGTTTGACCCAAAGGACAAGAGATTTGTTGCTATATTTGAAGACGACAACTTCTCCATCGATCCCACACACCCGGAGTACAAGAAAAAGGGAGGCATGAAGGAAATAATGGACGAGAAGAGAAGACGGCTCAAGGATAATATTGAGTAGAACTACCCAAGTTAACGACAACTAAGACCTATGCCACTAGCAGATAAACCATTTTATTCTTAATAGATCTTCAACTTCTTCGACCTCCAGTGCCTTCTTGCCCTGTTATATTCTCCCTTGTGTTCCTTCATCATCCTCTTCCATGCTGGAATCTCTCTGTTCCTCTTTAGGGCCCTCATGAGTCTTGTCTTCACTAAAGCAGTCTTTCTTGATCCCTAGAAGTTAGCCTGGAGCCAAATCACCTTACCATTTCGTGTGGGGCTCAAATTTTTCTCAAAATAATCTTCACAGAGCCTCCAGATAGGAAGCTTCTATTAATTGGGGCCACAAGCACTATCTTCTCATCTTCTCTCTCCTCTTACTGTTTTCCCGCATTACGCTATAGAACGTGGAAAGCTTCTCGATGGTCAGGTTGTCTCTGAGACTTTCCAATATGTTGCAGACGACTCTTATGTTATTTGGAGTGTCCTTATCAGTCCTTATCTTGTACAGTTTCCACCCGCCCTTCTTCAGCACGAGCTCATCGAGGTCCCAGTAGTATCCATCGCAGTCATAGAGGAACTCGCATATCTTCCCATCTATCTCCTCCCCGGAGCAGAAAAAGCAATCAAATACAACATCCTTTCCTCTTTTTCCGCTGCAGACCAGGTTGTACACACGGCTCCACTTCTTGTGCTTCACAGCCCTAAAGTCTATGGTGTTCAGGGATGCAGGCTTCCACTTGAGGATTGCCCCTCTCTTGCCCACGGAATACGGCTCGTCGGCAGGGGTAAATATCAGTCCGTCGTTTCCATGCTTCAGCTCGGGGATCTTCTTGTATATCTCCCAGAATCCATAGCTCTTCAGCATCTGCTTAACATAGAAATGTATGCGACTGGATTCCCCGGAATCAATCTCAATGGAGACCCTCTTGCGCTCCCTGCCGTCTTCATCCTCCTTTTGCAAGGTTTTGGTTCTTTCCATGCTCTTCTCCATCCTTTCTACAAACATCTGCGCATATCCAAGCCTCTTATACAGATTCTTGGCTATCTGAGGAACACCCTCGTATATCAGACAGTCGAATATCGCATATGTGGCAACAGTCCCATCTTCCAGAAGAACTTCTCCATCAACTAGAACTGTCGAACAGAATGGAAAGCTTGTGTGCAGCTCATAGAAGTCATTCCTCCTATCATAGAAGTATCCCCTGAATGCACCCATTTCCTCGGTGACCAGCAATAAAGCTCTAACTCCATCAGACTTCTCGCATACAAGAAAGTCGTTGTTCAGAAGCAAGCCGATGTTGTCGAGAGTTAGGGTGACTGGATGGCATCCAACGAATCTCTCTCTACTCCTTGGTTCTGTGATGCAAAGCTCCTCATATATCTTGGTTCTAAGGGCCTCAGCGATGTCCGGTGGAACTTTGTTCCCAAGGCGGAAGAGTTCCATCAGCAATCCAGGATCCCAGGCAAAACATCATTTCAACGCCTGGGAAGCAAAAGAAAAGATTACGGCACCCGGTATTCCCGAGCGGTCTCCCTTCTCAGTACTACCCAGGCTCGCACGGGCTTAACTTCGGAGATCTGACGAGTTCCGGTGCTTTTCCGTGGATATGGCCGTAATCAGCTACATCCTCTTTCCCCTATAAAAAGAATTCGCACATTCTCCAAAAAAGTATTCTTTAATCGTTCACACCAAAAAGAGCCTCATTCACCTTCCCTCAGCGCAATATACTCTAAAACCTCAGACCCACTCAGAACCCTTTTCTCGTTTAAAGCTTTTATCCGCGAAAACGCTTCACCATCTCCATCCCTGACCTCCTTCAGAGCACCTTCCTCATCGCATCTGTGGACCTCGTGTGTTTTGACCTCAACAAGATCTCCGGTCATAGTAAAGCTGAACAGCTCGTTTATGCACGACTTGTTGAAAAATCTACTTAGCCTTGGATTGCTTAGAACCTTTTTCCCCAACAAGTCCTTGAATATCTGTTTTTGATAAACCTTCTCCTCAATAGTGTCTTTGCAGACGAATCTGTATATTTCCACACCTTTCTTTTGTCCGTATCTCCATGCCCTCTCCTTGGCCTGCGTATCCGTTGATGGATTCCAGTCAGGATCGTATATAACAATCCTAGATGCCCCTGTGAGATTCAGTCCAAGGCCTCCTACCTTGGTCGTTAAAAGAAATAGAAACACATCCTCATCTTCGTTGAATCTATCCACAAGCCCGGGCCTGCTAGATGTTGGCGTTCTCCCATCCATTCTCAAGTACGTGTATTTTCTGACGCATCTCTCGATTATATCCAGCATTCTTATTGTCTGCGAAAACACCAGCACCTTGTTGCCCTCGCTTCGCCATTTCTTGAGAAGATCCACAAGAATCTTAATCTTACAAGAGGAGCTGACTAAATCATACGACACATCTGCTCCTGGAAGCTCCAAGGCCTCGTCCTCCCCATTCTTCTCGTCGGACGCCTCCTCTTCACAGTCTTCAGAAACTCCCAGCTTTCTAGGAAAGAGTAGCCTCGGGTGGTTACACACCTTCCGAAGCATTGAGATTCCGCTCAGAAGGTTTGCTTTACCGGTCAGCACTTTCATTATGTGTTTGGACTCAAGAACCCTGTTGTAGAGCTCAATCTGGGCCGGCGTCAGCGAGCAGAATACTATCTTGTCCTCCTTCGACGGAAGCTTGTGGGAAACCTGCGACTTTGTTCTCCTTAGTATGTACGGCTCTATCAGCGATCTGAGCATCAGGCTGTGTCTGTAGGCCTTTTCCACTTGGAGGTTGCTGGCATTCCTGTATCCCCCTCTGCGAATCACCTCCTCAAACTCCTCGTTGAAAGAAGTATGCGATCCTAGAAGCCCTGGATTGACAAAGTCAAATATAGACCACAGCTCTCCAAGGTTGTTCTGAATTGGGGTTCCAGAAAGAACAAACCTGCCCCTAGACCTTGCCTTCTTCACGGAAAGAGTGATCTGTGCATTCTTGTTCTTAATCCTGTGGCCCTCATCCAAGATTAGCACGTCCCACAAGAAGTTCTTTACCCCAGCTTTGAACTTCTCATACGACATCAGGTAGACGCCTTCGCAATCCTCGTTGGGGAATCCAAAAAATATCCGGACGAACGGATAGAATCTTTTCCACTCATCCATCCACTGCGAAACTATAGTGGCGGGGCAGAGTATCAGTGCCTTACTAACGACTCTGCTATGCAGTAAAGCCCCCAAAAACACAATCACCTGAATGGTCTTCCCTAGCCCCATGTCGTCCGCAAGAACTCCACCCTTCTCATCCCTGTACAGTCTCAGCATCCACCTTACTCCGTCCTGTTGGTATGGAAAAAGTGAGCTCCAGAGAAACCCTGGCACTGAAAATCCCTCACACTCCTTACCTTCTTTCTTTATATGCTCGCTAAACTCGTCTTCTTCAATCCCCATATGTCTGCAATACTTCTCAACCGCCTTCGCACGTTTGGCATCAAACACCTTGATGTCCCTATCATCCTCTGCGCCATCCCACTCAAAATCGATGCTTTCCTTGCTTTCAACCTCTTCTCTTCTGCAGTCAGTCTTGGACACAATCGACTTGTCAGCAACGAGCTCGCTCTTAATTTTCTCTATCTCTTTCTCCAGTTCCCTAGCCTTATCCATCTCTCCCTTGTTTCTGTGGTCTTCTGCCCTTTTCGCTAACTCACGAATCTTTACTGATGCCGTCCTTTCCAAGTATCTTTCAACAAACGACTTCTCGTAGTCCTCAGCCCTACAATCCATAACACAAAGGGAGAGTCCAAACATATTTAATACCCATAACGTCCTCTGCACACCATACGTCCCATGCCATCTACTTTTGAAACAATGCTTTGATCTCACCTTCTTCTAGCATTTCATACTCCTTCAGCTTTCCCATCATCTCATTGTCTATGCAAACCCCGACAGCACTGCTTCGACGGTGAATCTTGTTGACCAGGTATACAACATCTTCTACAGCACTTACTCTATCATTCAGCATGACAATCCCAAGACACATGGAAAAGTACTTGATCTCCAGGTCTCCATATGTTTCCACAACCTTTGGTCTGTACTTGCACACATCAACCATCTCGTTCAGCCACCCATCCAGTTCCCTTGGATTCCCCACAGGGATCCTCTCCATATACCTGTCAATCTCCCCATCGATCCTCCTTTCAATGTACTCGTGGATCTTCAGACCGTTTGTCATATCATATTCCCTAAGCTCTCCAAGACTCTTAATCCTCGCTGCAACACAGGCCTTCGAGACCCTTGAACAAACATTTTCAAGGTGATCTATCAACATCAACCTGTAGTTTTCGCATTCCAAGCCCAAGATGCGCATGCACTCAACAATCATGCTTATCCTCTCCTTGCTATTGAACGATATACTCCTCTTGAACTCTTCATCAAGAAACTCCTTGAGTCCCTTGCATTTGTCTGCATCTGTAGCCAATATCCGAAGAAGCGCTTTGATGTTCCTCGTCTTCTTTGCCTCCCCAACAGCCCTTTCCACCTCTCTCTGCCTTCTCTCGTGTAGCAGGAGGAGGTGCTCTTTCTTCAGCTCATGCCATTTGTTGAGCTTTCTGATCAGAGATTCCATGGGCTGTGATGTCTGTGGCCCATCGAAACAAAGATATAATCTATTCTATTCCCTTCCGCGAGGGCAATGAGATACGGGCAAAGAAGCAGAGAGGACGCACTGTATGGAGGAGATCAGGAGCAGAGGAGTTGGGAGGGCCGGGCTTCCCAAAGCCCACACTACTTCCTTGCAAAACTGCAGCTGGACTTTAAAAGCATTTTCGAAGGAGGCAGAAGGTTCCATTCCAGCGAAAATGGGCAGCAGAAGGACGAAATAAACCCATAAAAGCTCTTTATTTGCACGCCCTACATGGAAAACGAGATTGTCTTCTGTCAGACACACATAGACTTCTATATGGATGACTCGGGCTTAAGCTACTCCTGTCCTGTGTTCTCCATATTTGGAAACACAAAGTCCGGAAGGCCTGTTCGAGTGCTCGCCAGGAACTTCTTCCCCTACTTCTATGTGGAGCCTTCAAATGGCAAGGAGTACAAGGAAGAGGACATAAAGGAATCTGTTCAGAGACTCGATGTCAAGGCAACGATATTGGAGGTTGAGGCCGTTATGAAGCAATCCATACTGGGATACACAGAGGGAAAGACAAGGGTCTACAGGCTGACTCTCAACACACCCCATGTTTCTACAGCCTTGAAGGTATTGCTCGAGAGCGGGATATCTGTTAAGGGCGAGAAGGTTAGGTTCCGGGTATACGAGAGCAACTTTCCTTTTGTGCTGAGATTCATGTGTGATCTTGGGATTGTCGGGATGAGCTATCTTAGGGTAAACAGGTATGAGATTCTGGATGCAGACCATCTGACGGTAAGTGCATCCTACGAATCCCTGGAATCCCTGCCTCTTGAAGGAGGTTATGTCGTCCTTCCTCCTCTTAAGGTGTTGAGCATAGACATTGAGTGTGTGAGTGCAGGAAACGGTTTCCCGTCCTCGAAGTGCGATCCCATAATACAAATAGGAAATACGCTGATGCTGTTTGGAGATAACAGCTATGCATCCCAGGATATCTTTTGCCTGAAGGAAACCACTGGGATTCCTGGTGTCAACGTCCATTGGTATGAGACGGAAAAGGAGCTCCTGGAGAGTTGGAAAAAGTACTTCATGGAGCTTGATCCTGACGTCATTGTGGGATACAACGTGAAGGGATTCGACATTCCGTATATTCTTAGCAGGGGAGAGATTCTTGGAATTGAGAGCTTTTCTGTTCTTGGAAGGTCAAGAAAGAAGGCGAGGACGAGGGATACGACGATGTCCAGCAACATGTTTGGATCCATAACGACCACAGAGGTGGAGATTGACGGACGGCTGATCATAGACATGATGGTTGTGATACGGAGGGACTTCAAGCTTCGGAGCTATTCACTAAACTCTGTTAGTATCCACTTTCTCAAAGAGCAGAAAGAAGATGTTCCATACTCCTCTATTGGAGAGCTCCAGTCGAAGAACAAGGACACCCGGAGGAGGATAGCCTCGTATTGTCTGAGGGACACCGTCCTGCCCCTCCGGCTGTTCAACACCTTGAATGTGCTAATCAACTACACAGAACTGTCGAGGGTCACGGGCACTCCTATTGAGTACTTTTTTACAAGAGGAATGGCCATCAAGATATTTACACTTGTGTATAGAGCAGCAAGCAAAGAGGACTTTATGATTCCTGACATCGATCCCTTCGAGTCGAACAAGACGTTTGAGGGGGGGTTTGTGATAGAGCCCAGAAAGGGATTCTACAACAAGCCGGTGTCCGTGATGGACTTCAGCTCTCTGTATCCTTCGATAATGATTAGCCACAATCTCTGCTACACCACACTGCTTACAAAGGAGCAATACAGGATCCTGGGAGGAACAAAAACGCCAACGGGCAACTACTTCTGCAGTGCCGAGAGAAAGAAAGGACTCCTCCCAAGAATTCTGACTGACCTGCTAACTTCGAGGAAGAGGATAAAGGAGGAGCTTGAGAGAGAGAAAGACTCAGCACTGAGGGCGTGTCTCAACGGAAGACAGTTGGCTTTCAAGCTTTGTGCAAATTCGCTGTATGGATTCACAGGGGCATCCAGGGGGAAGCTTCCCTGCTTTGAGATATCGCAGAGTGTTACTGGGTTTGGAAGAGAGATGATAATATTGACGAAGAAGTTGATTGAGGAGAACTTTTCCCGGAAAAATGGATATACCCATGACTCTGTTGTGATCTATGGCGACACAGACTCTGTTATGGTTGACTTCGACGAGCAAGACATAGAAAAGGTTTTCAAGATGAGCAAGGAGATATCCGAGTTCATAACCAGTAAGTTTGTGAAGCCTGTGTCCCTGGAGTTTGAGAAGGTTTACTATCCATACCTGCTCATCAACAAAAAGAGATATGCTGGGCTTCTCTACTCGAATCCTGAGAATCCAAGCAAGATAGACACAAGAGGGATTGAGACGGTGAGGAGGGATAACTGTAGACTGGTCAAGGAAGTTGTTGAGACTGTGTTGGAAATGATTCTCTACCAAAAGAATGTTGAGAAGGCTAAGCAGTTTGTCAAGGATGCTGTAAGGGACCTGTACCTGGGAAGGACTGATCTGAGTCTCCTGGTGATTTCCAAGTCGCTGACGAAGGCAGGAGATAAGTATGAGAGTAAGCAAGCGCACGTACAACTAGCCGAGAAGCTTAGGAAGAGGGACGAGAGTACGGCGCCTGTACTCGGAGACAGGGTTCCATATGTGATAGTAAGGAAGGAGAAGGGTGCTGCCGCACACGAGAAGAGCGAGGATCCTGTGTATGTGTTGGAAAACAATCTTCCCATAGATACGGAGTACTATATTTCGCAGCAAATCTCAAAGCCGCTGAGCAGGATATTCGAGCCAATCATGGACAATGTCCAGGAGCTGTTCAGAGGAGATCACACCCGGATTGCGGCGTCAACAGGTCTAAAGGGGCCGATGAACACGTTTCTGAAGCCTACAGATACCTGTGTTGGGTGCAGAGCAGAAGGAAGGATCATATGCATCAATTGTGTGAAGGATTTCCATGTCCATCTACAGAAGATGCAGCGGGAGGTAGAAGACAAGAAAGAAAAGCTCAATAGCTGCTGGGTAGAGTGTCAAAGATGCCAGGGGAGCATCCATAACCAAGTTCTGTGTGTCAACAGAGACTGCCCAATCTTCTACATGAGAACAAAAGTGAAGAAGGAGCTTGTCCCCCTTAATGACAGGCTTAGAAAACTGAGGTCCTTTGATTGGTGAGAAGCCTACAGGAATAAATCAGAGTGTGGATCTTTATGTGTTACTCTTTGTCCTTAAAGAATCAAAAGCACTCACTTCCACTTATAGGAAAGGGAGAGGAAACAGATGTAGATGGAGTGTAACAAGCACAAGCGTTTAGTTGGGACGATTAGTAGCCGATATACTTGATGCCCATTCTTTTCAGAGAATGCAGGATGTCGGAGCACGTGATTGTCTTTCTCTTGGCATGTGTGGCATAAATACATGCAATTGAAAGGGTGTCTCTGATGTATTCTCGCGCTGCATTGTTTATTTCCTTGAAGCAGCCTCCTCCGACTCTCCTCACGCCGGCACGTCGGGCAATCCTCCTTATTGCGGGCTTGGAGATGCTATCGCTCAGGCTCGACTGCTTTCTGTGTCTCTTGGCAATTCCTTTTGCTGCTTTGCTCTTTCCCTTGGCACCGATGCTTTGTGTGTTCATTTAGGGTGTTGTGTTTGGATGTTTTATAGTTTTGTTTTTGGCGGGGACACTCCCTCCAATGTAATTATCCTGTCCAAAACACCTTAATCCGGAGGCTTGGGGTTCTATCTGAGGATTCTCTGTTTACTGGACAAGCAGGATGCCGATGATTCTCAGGGTCGGCCAATTGTTGTGTGGCCACAGGACCGTCTCTGTGTGCCACTTTTATCTTTTCCAAGGCCCTTTTGATTGGGAAGGAGCACCTGAGGCCACTGCTAGTGTTTCTTGACGGATGTTTGGCGCGAAAATCTCCCGGCAAATAAAATTATAAATACATCCTGAGGACAAGGAGCAGAAATGTCAAGGACAAAGCAAACAGCTTCGAAAGCACTTGGGGGAAAGGCTCCAAGGAAGGGGATATCTGCGAAGTCGATTCCGTCGTCTGGATGCTCGCCTGCCATGCCCAAGAGAACAAGATTCAAGGCCGGAGCTCTTGCATTAAAGGAGATAAGGAAGTACCAGAAGAGCACCGATCTACTGATAAGAAAGAGACCATTCCAGAGGATGGTTCGGGATCTATGCAAGGGAAGGGAAGGTGTAAGATTCCAGGCTTCTGCAATTGTTGCGTTCCAGGAGGCGGTCGAAAATTTCTTGACAAGTCTTATGGAGGATGCCTATAGATGTGTTCTTCATGCCAAGAGAGTTACCCTGATGCCAAAGGACATCTGCCTTGTGTATAAGATAAAGTATGCAAACATTTTATATGCAGCTCTTGACTGAAAATAAAGCGTCTTCTATTTCTATTTGCTGTCTTCCCTCTACTCCTGGAAGGTGAATGCCGGAGATATTTAGACTGGAGAATAGCCCTCCATGAGTGATGCTGTGTATATAGTTCACAGACAGCTGGAGAAGATACCGACTATTCCAGAGCATGTGAGGACTGTCGATCTGCGACGGAACAACATATCTCGGATGACTCTAAACAAGGCGGAGTCTGTCGAGTACCTCGATTTGTCGGACAACAGAATAAGAACCATCTCTAGTCTTGAGAACGTTCCGAACTTGAAGGTGCTGGATCTGAGCTACAACCTGATAACGGACATCTCGATTCCTCCCATGAATCTTGAGGAGCTGTACTTGATTTCAAACGACATTGCAACGATCCACGGCCTAAACCTCCCTCGAATCAAGAAGTTAGACATGGCAGTAAATGACATATGCAAGATCGAAAATCTCGAGAAATGCACCACGCTGGAGGAGCTCTATCTCGGGAGCAACCAAATAGGGGCAGTGGAGGGCTTGGAGGAGATGAGGAGCCTGAAGATACTGGATCTCCAAAACAACAAGCTCGAGCTTGTGGACTGCTCGATGATACCCAGTAGTGTTGAAGTTCTTCTTCTTGGAGAAAACAGGAGTCTTGAAGTAGTGGAGAACATAGAGTTGCTCAAGAACCTCAAAATCCTTGGGCTGGAAAAGACAAGAGTGTCTGAGAATATGGAGGGGAAAAGCTTTACTATTTGGCGTTGATATCTGTGTGCTTGTGATACACGGAGGATAGATTCTTTGCCCTGGAAGACGTGTGGTGACATCCTCCTTATTTCATGAATAAGGTCCATCAAAACATTGCCCATGGAAGAACATTCCGAAAAAGAGCTTGAGAAAAGACTGCCGAGTATCCGAGACCTAATGAAGAAATCTGACGACTTTTGGTGCAAGGATGATGACGAGCCTGTGAATACCAACAGATTTGCAATGTAGCAGGACGTTGATAATTAAAGCTGGTTCCCTGTGAAAACACATTAAATTCACTTTCATAAGGATTTTCAAAGGAGAAATTTTCTGGGCAATGCCATCCCATAAATGACTGGAAGGTCGATCCTAAAGTTTCCCTTTCTTGACCTCAGGAAGGGTGTCCCGCGAAATACTATTCCTGGACTTGCACTATCCATAGCAATGCTTAAGCCGATTAGTGTTATTGTGCCAAAGGTTCTCACAGACAATCTCTACAAGGGAGCAGTGGCACTTGCAACCCGTCCCTTTGATGTTGGGGACAGGGTTAAGGTCGACAAGTACGATGGGGTTGTGAAGGACGTAAGCCTCTGGTATGTGATGCTGGAAAGAGGCAAGGGATATGTGTTTATACCCACGTCCCACATATATAATGCCGTTGTTGAGCTGTTCAAGTAGTTGGCGGGTGCCTATGGAGGGGTGCCACAAAGATGGAAAGGCCACAATAAATGGACTTTTATTCTCTTGTTCTTTCTCTAGGCTTGCACTTGACGATTGCGTCGCACTTGATTATCATCTGTGCAGTCTCCGAGGCCGCTGTGACAACCCGGTGTTTGATTCTAAGGCTATCAACAACGCCAGCCTCCTTCATACACCCTATGCTTCCATTCCTCACATTCACCCCGTAGCTTGTCCTTCCAGAGTTGTGCTCTGCCCTTAGGCTTGCCTTGATGCTCTCTCCATTGTATCCCCCGTTGTCTGCAAGTATCTTTGGAATCTGCTGCAGAGCACTCGAAAATGCTAGAATAGCATCGCTTTCAGCCCCAGGAACCTCCATGGCATATTTGTTCAGTCCAACAGCCATTGCCATCTCGCTTGATCCTCCTCCATAAATAACACGTGGATCCTCCTTTATCTTCGCCAGCACACACAGGGCATCATGCACGCTTCTTTCCGCCTCGTCTAGCATCTCCTTCGATGACCCACACAGTACAATCGTACTTGCCCCACTCCGAACGCCACTGAACTTGATCATTCTTTCGTTCCCCACATGCACATTCCTGATACTCTCACATGTGCCGTAGCATGACTCGTCCATGTTGTCGAAAGTACTCAGTATCTTTCCTCCAAGTACATTATTAAGTCTCTCAACTCCATCAAAATCTGCATGCTCAATAGCTTGAATCCCCTTCATCCGAAGAAGCTGGAGAGGATAGTCGTACACAAGCTGTCTGTTGACAAACACGTTTACTCCATTCTGCGAAATGCGCTCAACCTTCCCTTTGATCTTGATCTTCTCCGCCTTCTCCATCTCCTCCAGCTCTCCTACAGAGTTGACGTTAATTTTTGCCCCAAAGACCTTGATCTTATCCTGGTCCATACTGGTGTTGGCTATCAAGACCCGGGGATTGACCACATCATCTATTCGGATGTCCTTCTTCAGAAGGAATCCATCATCAAGATATGAGTCCTCAAGCTTTCCAGAGCACTTGATAATTTGGATAAGATTCAGATCATTTCTTCCCTCGAGCTTCTCAACAGCATTGACGCAAATCTCGCAGAACCTCTCCAGATCATACCTTAGTACTTTTGAACATAGGGTAGTCCTAACAAGCTTGAGCAGGTCCTCCTTCGTCGCCTCAAAGCTGATGCTGCTTAGAATCTCTTCGCATTTTGCCTGTGCCATCCTATATCCCCTGAGAATCTTTGTCGGATGCATCTCCAGCTTGCCGGCCTCCTTAACCAACAGGCTTGCCAGAATCGCAACAGATGTAGTCCCGTCTCCCTCCTCCCAGTCTTGCCCAGTGCTGGAGCCAATCAGTATCCTTGCAGACGGGCTGTCGATCATCAGGTTATTGAGAATAAATGCTCCGTCATTCGTGACATTGACATGCTGTCCCTTCAGCATCTTAAGCATTCCCTTCGGCCCAAGGGTCGTCTTTAGTATGTCTCCCACAATATCCGTTCCCGCAAGAATCGTTCTTTTTGCATCGTCGCCTCTCTCCTCGGTGGTTCCAAGATTCGCATGGCTGAAGATGTTCATCTGGGGTGAAAATTTTGTTCTCCTTGTAAGCCCATGAACGAGGAATTTCTGGCAGCTCCGCTTGTCATGAAGCCTACAAGGATATACAACTACACCCAGCTGATAGCATGCCTCAAGGCGAAGCAGCAGAAGCTGTCGAAGTACAAGGCCTCGATCCAGCCAACGCCTCTTAGGAATGTTCTCAAGCCCAAGCAATGCCGGTTTGAAGTAGAGGACACGGTTAATGGGTTTTTGCACGAGAAACTCAGGTCCAGGCAGAGAGAACATGAAAAGTCTGTGGGGCGGGTCTTTTCCCAATCCGTTAAGAGGCACATCAAGGAGTTGAAGAGAGAAAACGACCTTTTTGTTGTTGGAAGCAGCAAGATCAGTGGAAAGGTCAAGATCTTAGAGGAGGTGTTCGACAAGGAACCCGAGGATAAGGAGGGCGGCCGGGCGTCTGAGATGGCTGCGAAAAGCAAGTATTTTGATGATGCCTTTCTGTTTGACATGTACATGTTTCTCAGTCGCCAGCAGCCTTCTGAGGGCTTTGAGCAAGAGATCAAGTTCCTTGGGGATGAGTATTTCAGGTACGTCGAAAGGTTTCTAAAGGAAAATGCAGACAAGATCAAGACGCCGCTTCGGGGAGACGAAGAGAAGATTTCAGCCTTTACCAGGCTTCGATACAACAGGGAGGAGTATGGGCTTGAGGTGTATGAGGGCCGATACATGTTTGCAGAGCTGTACACTCTTTTCAGATGTGGGCTTATAGATTCCGTAAAAGGCCTTCTCGAGAAGTTCCATGTTTTCTTTGAGCACATCTCTCACAGGTTCAAGGCAAGTTTTGGAGGCTGGCTTGTCACAAAGACAAAGCCTGCTGTCCCCGTAAAGATAGGTGGCTGTGACGATCTTTTCAAGGCGTTTCTCCTTGGGCTGATGGACGAAAGCAGCCGGAGAACGGACGAGCGAATTATCGGAAGCATTGAGGACTTTCTATGGATGCATCTGATATCCATCAGTGGAAGGGAATCCGCCGGTGCGATTCTGAAGATGTTCAGAAACTACCAAAATGCGAAAGGGCTTTTCCTTGCATATGTAATGCTAAAGGACTACGACGGAGCCATGAGCTTGATGTTCAAAGGGGACTTCCAAATAATCCCGTCCTACTTCATAATGAAGGCCCTCTGCCCAAGATGCACAAACAAAAAGGTGTTTGTGGACTTTGTATTCCTTGCGGCAAGCAGATTCACGTCGACACAGAGGAAGGTTGAGTTGATAAGCTCTCTGAAGCCTACAATAGAGGGGTACTATGAAGTGGTTCCTGAGATGGTAATCAAGATGGGCATGTATGACGTGCTTGGAATTGAGTCTGGAGCTTTCTTGTACCTCGACAAGAAGATCAACCAGAGGGTTGTTGAGATATTGAAGGGAAAGAACGAAAAGAAGAAGTTAATCAAGCTATACTACCTAATTGATGATGAGGCTCTGGTTGTGAATCTGATCAACGAGGCCATTACGGAAGCGATTCTTTCCGACACAGATATCGACGAGTATCTCGAGATCATTGAGTACTACGAGAGGATGGAGTGCACAAAACAGATCAGGACGATGTCTGCACTGAAGAGGTTCTATCTGTTCAAGAGAGATCCGCAGCCCTCCACCCTCGCGGCAACCCCACTGCTCGACCCAGACTTCGATCTTGGTAATTTCAGGTATGTGATTGAGAAGATCTTCAAGTCGGCATGTGATGTTGTTGAAAAGGCGGGGGACAACGAGATGGCGAGGACATTGTTCAAGCTCTGTGGGGTCCTAGGGCTTGGGGACGAGATGTCCAGCTATGCAAACAGACATCTTGTGCTTCTTATATAAGGGTTTCTGGCGGCTCATTCTGGAGAAATTATTTGGGATGGGAGCCCATAGGCCATGAGGCTGAGCTCCACAGACTTTCCTGTTATGAACAGGATAGTGGTGGCCCGGGAGGATGGGATATACTATGAAGCAGAGAAGAATAGCCTGGCAGAGACATGGGACAGGCTCCTGGAATACTACAACGAAAGGATTTTGGAAGACCACAAGGAAGAGATTGAGGAGCAGGAGCTTTATAAGATGCTTTGCAAGGCAAGGGTAGAGGCTGAGACTGGGAGGAGTGTGTACGAGCTGATTGAAAAGGGAGTTCTGGAGGTGCATAAGGTGAGGCCGAGACATGTGGACAGATGCGAGTTCAAGATGCACATTTTGGATACCTGTGTTCGGTTGCTGGGGAAAGGGATTTCCGAGTTGGAAGATGCCATCAGACAGGAAGGAAGAGTGTGGGAAATGGTGGGGAGGATTGGCCTGCCTGTGAAGCTGGTGGCTGGAGAAGTAAGGGCCTACGTGACAGAGACTGAGTATCTAGTTGTAAACGGAGGAGGCGACCATGCATACCCAGACAATTGGAAGGCACATGGATTGACATGTACCATAAGGTATCTGGACGTCTATTTGGAAGGTTCTGTTTCTCCTCAAAGCGATGCAAGCAAGATCGAGATGGTCAAGGAGTATTTTCTTGAAAAGTCGATTGTCCAGGAGTTCACCAGAAACGGCATTGAGATCAGGGTGGCTGCAATGGAGGGGCCTGGAGATAAGAAAGACACGATCTGCATGTATGTGATTGAAGAACTAAAGGGCGGAAGGGGCATCAGGGAGATATTCTGCAAAGTAAGTCTTTATCTCTCAAGGAAACTTATTGACATTGTTGTGGATGGGCACAAGGAGTGCACAGTTCTGAAACATAAAGGGCTTATTCTTGAGGATGGCCTTCCCGAGATGTTTTTTGTTCTTACAGATACCAAGGTTATCAAGGCCTTGAGACAACCTCCAGACAAATTCGAGATATATGTGAACGAGATTCCTGCCAGGTCTTTTGGAAGAACCAATTAAGTGAAACCTATGCCTACTTTCGGTAATAACTGATCGCAGGGTACGACTCTAGAACAAAGCTCCTGGACTGTAGCTTCCATGTGGCAGCCTATACAGCACCAGGACAAATAATAAACACCATCCTGTCCATGTCCACACCTTTGTCTACTGGTTATCTGCCCTGGTACCCATAGGCCCGCAGATGATGAGGTGTGTCTATACGACACAGAAACACAAGAAGTTGAAGACATGGATGGATGGCTTCGCAGAGATGAAGGGGAAGAGGCTTCACCTGTATGATTCCGATATGGTGGAAATACACAACTCGATAGTCTCCGCCTTAAATAACGAGATGGAGATATTCAAATATCTCGTTTACATTGAGTCTTTTGAGAATCTGGAGGAAAATGGAGAAAGGGAGCACCAGGAGCATATTACTCGCACCAGGGAGATACTCGAGGAGAACCCAGGAAGTATGGGCGATCCTAGAAGCTCACAGCCAGGGGGGAGAACCAGAGAAGAGATAATAAATCTTTTTGAAGAGTAATAAGATTTTATTGTCCAAGGGTTCTCTCAATGCTGCTTTCAAATGAAGATATGGTTTTTCCATCTATCCCGCTTAGCTTCAGCTTATTTCTTTTTTCAAGTACGTATTTCCTCTGCCCATCAATACCAGATATCATATTTCCGACAACTTCCTTGTAGATCCCTATCCTTAGTTTCTTCAGTTCACTTATCACAACACCAGCAAGTTCCGGAAACCCGATGTTCTTTGAAAACATCGACATGTGCTGCAGCAGAACGGAGCTTGCCTCCTCAATCACGAACATCTGATGCTCCTCACTTCTTATTCTTTCTGTGTCCGGCTTCACCATATCGTAATCTATCTTCCTGCCACTTGCAATAAGATTCTTTACCGATATTGCATTCTTCAGTATCCTAACCAGATAGAAGGACAATGGGATGTAAAACTTGGACCCCACAACAGATCTGATGATGCGGAGGCAGAATATGGAGTACTGATAGTCTTTGTATGTCTCCACTATCCTTACCAGAAGCTTCGTGTAGTCTCTAAACTCAGAATGCCTCCTTAGACACTTGCTCAGGATCTCTACCATGAATATAATCCTTGTGAGATCCGGGTCCTTGGTACTGACATATCTTTCCAAATATACCATTTCTCTATCAACCTCCCTTGGATTCAGTACATAATTCTTGATATCTTCGGGCAGTGTCAGTGGCTGGGATATGTAGAGTTTTGAGAGATAACTCTCCTGCAACTCTCTCCCGTTTTTGTTATCTGTCTGTACCATTTTAGGGATCAAGAAATCCCTAGATATGACTCCAGGAATGGCCAAGAGTTGAGAATGACACAGCTGGATGTCTAGGAGCAAGAGACTGTATCCGCTTGTCTTTTAAGTTAACATAACAGAAGGTTTTGTTACCAGGAAGATTCCTTGCAAAATCCCAATAGGTAGTGACTATTCGCAACTATTTTCTGCTGCTTCTAACTATACAGAGGAAATAGAAACAATCTCTTTAAAGGACCTTGGGCCTGGGGAGTACACAAGCGACGACGCCCACACAGGAGGAAGACTTGTCTGGATCCTGCTCGCCGTTGTTGTCTCCGTGACAGGATACTACCTTTACAGCATCCAAATAAAAAAGGATAATTAACAAGAATAACATCATTCAATCTCATCACTCGGCAGGTACTTCCACCCCCCCCCCCCACATACATCTCGTGGTAGGCACGCCCACACACAAGCGACCCAATCGTCCCAACCACAACAGTCGTCACAAGCAGCACACTCGCAACCACATCCCCACACTCCTCCGCCTTCTGCCCTCTTCCCCCCCTCTCAGCATACGACACAGCAAGCAGCAGGCCGACAAACACAACAACCCCCATCCACACCCAGAAGGGCCGCCCGCACACGCCGTCCGCAGGTGCCACAGACCCCGCAGCACATGCCGCAGCCAGCACCGCATTCCCTGCGCCAACCGCACACGCCTCCCGCCACGGCATCCCGCGCCTTGCTGCATCCTGCACATACAGCGTGACAGCCGCAAGCCCTGCCACCGCCACGCTGTACATGCTGCTCCTGATCACCCCCGCATGGGGAACCGCCACAAGCATCGGCGCCATGCACGCAACGGCACTCCACCCCTGCCTCGCCATGCTGCCGGCCCCGCCCCTGCGGCAGCCCTCGGCGAGCACCCACAGCTGGTACGTGACGGCGCCTGCAACGGCGAGCGAGTAGAGCGCGGTGTTCCAGGACACACCCGGTGTGCTGTGCTCCATCCCGGAGACCCGCAGGAGGCCCTGGACGGCCAGGATGAGGACGAACACAACGCACAGGTTTCCGAACGGGCGTCCGGTGTCCAGGCTGGCCACTGCCCTCCTGACGGGGGAGGGTGCCTCTTCAAGAGGCTCCTTGTCTTCACCCTCCGCTTTACTTGGATCCTTTTTTGGAACCTCGGGTGTAGCATCCTTGGGAGCGTCATCATCGATGGGCTGTGGGCCTCTAATCTTAGCTTGTAGATTCTCTGCTTCCGTAACCATTTCTTCGAGTCTCTCTTTTAGTTCACCAAATAATGTCTCAAAGGCTTCTCCACTCCCTAAACTATTAATGGAATCTTTGTGCAATTCCAGAAGCCTTCTAAGGCATTCGGCAAGGGCATTGCAGGCATCTACCAACCCTTTCCTTTGCTCCTCAGAAATATCCTTACTCTCGATTGCTTCTTTACCTTTTTCCAGGATGGAAGAGGTGCTATCAAAAATAGGCTTGAAGCTATTCTCTAGAGCATTAGCACCTAACTGACACATATTTTCAGAAAAGTCCTTGAGAGGAGTATTATAATCAATAGAATACTCTTTCATTCCCAAAAGGGACAAGACAACATCTTTCAGAGGTATCACTTTCTTCTGATCTAATATCTTCACATCAATCTTTATACTTCCATCGATATGTGGAAGAAGACGTTTAAGTGCCTCAATAAATGCCTTATAAAGATCTTGGAACTCCTTCACCAATCCGTTAATACATAGAAGAAATTCTTCAAGCTTAATGTCTTGATCGCTGGAGGTAGTAATGGGATTCTCAGAAACAGCTTTTCTTAGAGCCTCTAATGCATCCAAAGCTGCTTCAAGGGCATTAAGACTATCGGCAGCTAATGCTTCTGAAACAGCCTTAAAGGCACTAGAAGGGTCGGCTCCTTCTTCTTTCTTCGTCATCTCTAAAGAATCCATAACTTTTCCAAGCACTTCTTCCTCATAGAAGAGAAGAGCTTCGAGAAATCGTGCTATTATCTCATTAAACTGTCCTGGATCAATGGTTTCACTATCAAGGCTGGCGGAAATACCTTTTAAACCTTTATGTTGCTCCATCTCTTGTAAGAATGGTGTTCAATCCAATATATATATTAAACGATTTTCAGAAGGGGTTAATTGGAGGACAGGAATCCATTGGCAGGATAAGCTGCAAATATCCAGAGCGAGAACATCACTTGGCAACCAGCTGGTGTGTAAAGGGGGTTGTTCAGATGGCATAGCTAAGCACCATGCAGCAAGAGGCATCTTCGGAAACATACGGGAGTGCTGGATAATACACAGTCCTCCCCTGGCGCCTAACCGATAGATCTCCGCTCATTCATCTGAATCCCACTTCCCTTACATACTAGCTGACTGCCAAATGATATTCTCGCTCTGGATATTTGCAGCCTATCCTGCCAATGGATTCCTGTGACTCCTAATTAGTCGTGTATGGAAGGATTGTTATACGTCTAAACACATGTCAATATCCCATTGATGGAACAAGCCAAGAGCCTTCGGGCCATGCTTACTGGAGTTAGTGAAGGGATTGTTAGTGACAACCAATTAGTCAAGGAAACAAAGCCTTTTCTAGATGCGCTCCTCTTCTACGAGGAATCGCTTAATAGTTTTCTCGGTTATTATTTAAACAGGGAAATTCCAGGCAGGGAAGAGTGTGTTGCAGCTAAAGAAGCACTAAAAATCCTAATGGATGGTATTAAGGCCCTTATTCCTTCTTACTATACTATTGAAGCCGAAAGCTTCTTTAAAATTGTTGATGATTTGATAAAGCACTCGAAGGAATCACTTCAGGTGTTTAAAAATGCACTTAGAGAAGCTTTACCATATGCTAACGACGACTTAAAGGTTCAGACAAAGTCAACTATTACTGGAAAAACAAAAAACGTACTTCTGAAGGACATTATTTTTGATCTTTTAGAAGGAGGTCATTCGTGTAACGACTGTCATAATAATGTTATTAATAATTTTCTTCGAAGTATGAACCTATCAGGCGTTAACGTTTTCAGGTGGTACTTTAATCCTACTTTCTCTATGCTGAGTTTTGAACCTGTACGCCATAACTATTTAGAAGCATATAAAAAGGCTGTCCATGATCTTGAAGAAAATAGAGGCCTTTTTACTGTCGAATTTAACAAACTAAAAGAGAGACTCGAAGAAATGGTTACGGAAGCGGAGAATCTGCAAACCAGGATTAAAAGCTTACAGCCCATCGATGATGACGCTCCCAAGGATGCTACACCCGAGGTTCCAAAAAAGGATCCAAGTAAAGCGGAGGGTGAAGACAAGGAGCCTCTTGAAGAGGCACCCTCCCCCGTCAGGAGGGCAGTGGCCAGCCTGGACACCGGACGCCCGTTCGGAAACCTGTGCGTTGTGTTCGTCCTCATCCTGGCCGTCCAGGGCCTCCTGCGGGTCTCCGGGATGGAGCACAGCACACCGGGTGTGTCCTGGAACACCGCGCTCTACTCGCTCGCCGTTGCAGGCGCCGTCACGTACCAGCTGTGGGTGCTCGCCGAGGGCTGCCGCAGGGGCGGGGCCGGCAGCATGGCGAGGCAGGGGTGGAGTGCCGTTGCGTGCATGGCGCCGATGCTTGTGGCGGTTCCCCATGCGGGGGTGATCAGGAGCAGCATGTACAGCGTGGCGGTGGCAGGGCTTGCGGCTGTCACGCTGTATGTGCAGGATGCAGCAAGGCGCGGGATGCCGTGGCGGGAGGCGTGTGCGGTTGGCGCAGGGAATGCGGTGCTGGCTGCGGCATGTGCTGCGGGGTCTGTGGCACCTGCGGACGGCGTGTGCGGGCGGCCCTTCTGGGTGTGGATGGGGGTTGTTGTGTTTGTCGGCCTGCTGCTTGCTGTGTCGTATGCTGAGAGGGGGGGAAGAGGGCAGAAGGCGGAGGAGTGTGGGGATGTGGTTGCGAGTGTGCTGCTTGTGACGACTGTTGTGGTTGGGACGATTGGGTCGCTTGTGTGTGGGCGTGCCTACCACGAGATGTATGTGGGGGGGGGTGGAAGTACCTGCCGAGTGATGAGATTGAATGATGTTATTCTTGTTAATTATCCTTTTTTATTTGGATGCTGTAAAGGTAGTATCCTGTCACGGAGACAACAACGGCGAGCAGGATCCAGACAAGCCTTCCTCCTGTGTGGACGTCGTCGCTTGTGTACTCCCCAGGCCCAAGGTCCTTGAGATGGTAGCTCTCGACTGCGACAAGTCTGAAAGAGGCAGAGGACTTGCCTGTTGATGCAGAGACCCCGAAGAAATCTCCTTCTCCTACAATATTAGATCTGTATGAATGAACCAGAGAGAGATTCTCTGGCTCTCCCAGATATATGGATAGCTCGTAATTCTTCTGCTCAATTCTGAGGACAAATTTCTCACCAAAGGGAAAGTCTCTGTACTCCACCCGGTCAAAGCTTTTGTCAATACTGCGGGGGTTGATAGAAACATTCCCGGCCTTGACTCCGATGTACGACTTTCCCGAAGGCTTTATGGCAACCAGAAGGCCCTTAAAGTTACAGGATCTGCCGAAACAGGTCCCCTCATTAAATGTCTCCTCATCTGATATCCATATGGCCATTCCCTCGCTGTCTTCTCCCTTGGACCCCTCTTCAACTTCAATGACCAGGTCAACACAGAATCTTTCAGAGCTTATGGGATGGGATCCGAGAACAGCCCCGGAGCTGTTTGGAGACGAGTATCCTAGCTGCACAAACACGTCCTTTCCGTGAACCTTTATGACCTGCTCTCCAAAGGTCTTCCAGTTAAGAAACCTTCCGATCTCATCTACATAAGGCGATAGTAGCGACGCCTCCTGGACAAACACATGCTCACTGCACAGGCATCCTAGTACTTGAAGAAGAAGAACAAACATGGGGTGTATCATCTTGTTAGATTTACTGTCCAGAAATAAACAAACCTTGAAATACTTCCCCATGGGAATAATGCTTGACAAAAGGACACTCGGGATAATAAGGCTAGCTACCATCTCCAGGGTCTTCTACATGGGCATTTCATATGTTGCATCCCTTCTTCTTCCTCGGTTCGACAAGTCCACAGAACTTGTCCCGAGCAGCTCATGCATGAAGTTTCTTCTTTCGTGGGATGCCATCCACTTTCTTGAGATCATGGAGAGGGGATACAAAAGGGCCCATGCAGCTGCGTTCTTTCCCCTTCTTCCGTATGTGTCTCGTTGCATCAACAAGCTACTGCCCACGGAGCCCCACACAACAGGTGTCCTTGTCTCATGCACTGCATCAGTCTTGAGCTCTGCGCTGCTCTATATAATCTCCCGGAGAAGGTATGGAGACAAGATGGCAAGAATGGGCTGTGTCCTGTTTATATTCAACCCTGCGTCGATAGTGTATACGGCCATGTATTCAGAGTCCCTGTTTATGCTCCTTTTTCTCCTGGGAATCTATTTCATTGAAAACAACGACACCATCCGTGGCACACTATTTTTATCTTTGTGCGGCCTGTGCAGATCCAACAGCATTCTGTTTGCACCATTTGTTATGTATCCGTTCAACAGATATGTCTTCATAAGAATAGCCGTGGTTCTGCTACCGCTTGCTGCATTCCAGTACTACTCTCTCCTCATGATCAACAGAGCCAGGAATGCCCATGAGATCTTTATACCGTACTCCCACATACAGAAGACCTTCTGGGAGCAGGGCCTGTTCAGGTTCTTCACGTTCAAGAACATCCCAAATGTCTTCGTTGGGCTTCCATTTATCCTGATCTCCCTGTATGTCCTCTGGGAGTATTGGACCAAGAGACACAGAGGCCACAAAAAGGCACCCCTAAACACCCAGAGATTCAGTACAGACATGTGTGCGGTTATACTTCTGATCCAGACACTCATCACGATATTTTTGATTCACTGGAACATGCATTTCAGGTTCGTCTCATTCAACCCTCTGATATACTGGACCCTGGCTGAAAAGTACTATACAATCAAGAGTGGCCTCTGGAAAAGAGTTCTGTTCAGATTCTTCTTTGGATTTGGAATAGCATACGCGGTGCTTTTTGGGTGTTTCTATCCGCCGTGCTGATGAGAATAGTCAATCCATTAAGCCTTTTAATATAGGAAAGGTGAGGTCGCTCCGAATACATCTAACTTTTTTGTTGTTGCACACTCTTTTTCCTGAGAAGCAGCTGGGAAACAATTCCCATCGTGATGAGGGATATGTACCCGATGGAGATCTTGTTTTCGGCCAGGCCCTGGTAAAAGCCCCCCCTCCTGAGCATGCCAACATATTCTTCGAGTCTGAGGTTTAGGCTGAATCCGTAGTTGGCCCCGACTATGATGAAAAGAGACCCGAAAACAGAGAAAACAAGGATGTAGATCAAGAAGGTAATGGGCTTGACAAGGACCAGGACAAGGATCCCGATGCACAGCATTATCGTCTGGTAGACGTAGTAGGAGCCCCCCTCCATCGTCCCCTCTGCAGACGACTCCAGCACCCCCCAGAGATGGAATGCAAGATACCCCATCATGATGTATATAATGGTCTTCACAAAGAAAAACATCACAAGCCCAAGTGCAACAGATAGAAATGCCATGAAAAATCTGTTTTTGTCCATTTTATCCAGGATCCCAACCACATTCTTGACGATCTTGGGCGCCTTCTCGATGCTCCCGTACCTGTCTGCAACTATCCCGTTGACAACCTCCATGATGCTTCCAACGCTTAGCCTTAGTGCCGGAAAGGCTATTATGGACAGCGAACACCTCTTTATACGGATTCCCAGAAAGTTCACAAGGAGCCCTGCAAGAAATAAAGCTGCCGCCACTTCCCTTCTTCTGCTCAGGAACTCCCCGTAGTACTCCATGGAGTTCCAGATGTCAGGTGGAATTCCTTTTGTAGCTTCGGTATGTCCAAAAAACAGAAGAGCAATCATAGGGGCTTCTCATCATATCTATTTACATTTATAATAAACTGGAATTAACAAGTGGTGAATGGTTCAGGTGGGAAGATGGAGATATACCATCCTTTTACCCAATTGGTGCGTTTACAATCCATGCAGAAGAGACAAGAAGACGGGGTGGAAATGGAACATCCAAGCACCACGCAACAAGAGACATCTTTAGAAGCATCCAGAAGTGCTGGACAACACACAGAATGCAGTCCACTCACACATCTGAAGAGCCTCTGGCAGCTAGCCTGTAGATCTCCATCCATCCACCCGAATCCCCATTTTCTTTACACACCATGGTTACCAAGTGATGTTCTCGCTCTGGATATTTGCAGTCTGTTCTGCCAACGGATTATTCCTGATTTCCAATTAACTTCTTTGAAAAACATTTAATATATATATTAGGTTGGACATCAACCCGCAAAGGATGGAGCAACCCAAGGGTTTACGAGGTGTTTCTGCCAGGCTTAGCAACGAAGAAGAACTAAAAGTGTTCAATGCAATTATCTCATCTATTCTCGAGGCTCTTCTCTTCTATAAGGAGAAAGTGCTCGGAAGTATTATGGATTCTCCAAAGGCGAAGAAGGAAGAAGAAGGAATTAGTGCTGTTCAAGCAGCTTTAAGTGCATTAGAAGCTCTAAGAAAAGCTGTTTCTGAGAATCCCATTACTACCTCCAGCGATCAAGACATTAAGCTTGAAGAATTTCTTCTATGTATTAACGGATTGGTGAAGGAGTTCCAAGATCTTTATAAGGCATTTATTGAGGCACTTAAACGTCTTCTTCCACATATAGATGAAAGTACAAAGATTGATGTAACTTCGCATCATCCAGAAATGATATCTTTGAAAGATGTTGTCTTCCTCCCTTTAGGGAAAGGAGAATGTTCTGTTTCTCATACTAATGTTCTCCATCAGTTTTCTGAAAATATGTGTCAGTTAGGTGCTAATGCTCTAGAGAATAGCTTCAAGCCTATTTTTGATAGCACCTCTTCCATCCTGGAAAAAGGTAAAGAAGCAATCGAGAGTAAGGATATTTCTGAGGAGCAAAGGAAAGGGTTGGTAGATGCCTGCAATGCCCTTGCCGAATGCCTTAGAAGGCTTCTGGAATTGCACAAAGATTCCATTAATAGTTTAGGGAGTGGAGAAGCCTTTGAGACATTATTTGGTGAACTAAAAGAGAGACTCGAAGAAATGGTTACGGAAGCAGAGAATCTACAAGCTAAGATTAGAGGCCCACAGCCCATCGATGATGGCGCTCCCAAGGATGCTACACCCGAGGTTCCAAAGAAGGATCCAAGTAAAGCGGAGGGTGAAGACAAGGAGCCTCCTGAAGAGGCGCCCTTCCCCGTCAGGAGGGCAGTGGCCAGCCTGGACACCGGACGCCCGTTCGGAAACCTGTGCGTTGTGTTCGTCCTCATCCTGGCCGTCCAGGGCCTCCTGCGGGTCTCCGGGATGGAGCACAGCACACTGGGTGTGTCCTGGAACACCGCGCTCTACTCGCTCGCCGTTGCAGGCGCCGTCACGTACCAGCTGTGGGTGCTCGCCGAGGGCTGCCGCAGGGGCGGGGCCGGCAGCATGGCGAGGCAGGGGTGGAGTGCCGTTGCGTGCATGGCGCCGATGCTTGTGGCGGTTCCCCATGCGGGGGTGATCAGGAGCAGCATGTACAGCGTGGCGGTGGCAGGGCTTGCGGCTGTCACGCTGTATGTGCAGGATGCAGCAAGGCGCGGGATGCCGTGGCGGGAGGCGTGTGCGGTTGGCGCAGGGAATGCGGTGCTGGCTGCGGCATGTGCTGCGGGGTCTGTGGCACCTGCGGACGGCGTGTGCGGGCGGCCCTTCTGGGTGTGGATGGGGGTTGTTGTGTTTGTCGGCCTGCTGCTTGCTGTGTCGTATGCTGAGAGGGGGGGAAGAGGGCAGAAGGCGGAGGAGTGTGGGGATGTGGTTGCGAGTGTGCTGCTTGTGACGACTGTTGTGGTTGGGACGATTGGGTCGCTTGTGTGTGGGCGTGCCTACCACGAGATGTATGTGGGAGGAGGGGTGGAAGTACCTGCTGAGTGACCATTGAGGGCTCTTCAATCAAAGCCGTTGCCACTCAAGGCTATGGACATGAGTATCCAACACCCCGGGTGTTGAAGTACTTCTTGTTTATTTGCTGAGTGGATGGTATGGAAGGAGATTTCTTCGGGGTCTCTGCATCAACAGGCAAGTCCTCTGCCTCTTTCAGACTTGTCGCAGTCGAGAGCTACCATCTCAAGGACCTTGGGCCTGGGGAGTACACAAGCGACGACGTCCACACAGGAGGAAGGCTTGTCTGGATCCTGCTCGCCGTTGTTGTCTCCGTGACAGGATACTACCTTTACAGCATCCAAATAAAAAAGGATAATTAACAAGAATAACATCATTCAATCTCATCACTCGGCAGGTACTTCCACCCCCCCCCCCACATACATCTCGTGGTAGGCACGCCCACACACAAGCGACCCAATCGTCCCAACCACAACAGTCGTCACAAGCAGCACACTCGCAACCACATCCCCACACTCCTCCGCCTTCTGCCCTCTTCCCCCCCTCTCAGCATACGACACAGCAAGCAGCAGGCCGACAAACACAACAACCCCCATCCACACCCAGAAGGGCCGCCCGCACACGCCGTCCGCAGTGCCACAGACCCCGCAGCACATGCCGCAGCCAGCACCGCATTCCCTGCGCCAACCGCACACGCCTCCCGCCACGGCATCCCGCGCCTTGCTGCATCCTGCACATACAGCGTGACAGCCGCAAGCCCTGCCACCGCCACGCTGTACATGCTGCTCCTGATCACCCCCGCATGGGGAACCGCCACAAGCATCGGCGCCATGCACGCAACGGCACTCCACCCCTGCCTCGCCATGCTGCCGGCCCCGCCCCTGCGGCAGCCCTCGGCGAGCACCCACAGCTGGTACGTGACGGCGCCTGCAACGGCGAGCGAGTAGAGCGCGGTGTTCCAGGACACACCCAGTGTGCTGTGCTCCATCCCGGAGACCCGCAGGAGGCCCTGGACGGCCAGGATGAGGACGAACACAACGCACAGGTTTCCGAACGGGCGTCCGGTGTCCAGGCTGGCCACTGCCCTCCTGACGGGGGAGGGTGCCTCTTCAGGAGGCTCCTTGTCTTCACCCTCCGTTTTACTTGGATCCTTGTCTGGATACTTGCCTGAGACTTCTTCCGTCACCTCGGATGGAGCCTTCTCCGGAACCCTGGGTGGAGCAGTATCCTTAGGAGTGTCATCATCCATGCCTTTTAGTCCTCTAATCTTGGCTTTTAGACCCTCTACTTTCCTGACCGTTTCCTCTAGCTTTTCTTTTAGTTTGTCGAGTGAAACATCAGAGTCCTCTTTGTCCTCTCCGGGGCTAGGAGTGAATTTTCCATATGCTTCCAGAAATTTTTGTTGGCACTCAGTAAGGGGTTCGCAGGATTCTAGGAGCCAACCCTGTTCCTCCTCAGAAAGATAATCACCCTCGATTGCTCTCAAGCCTTCTTCCGAGATCGAAAAAATGTTATCAATAGTAGGTTTGAAGTGCTTCATTAGAATATCAATACCTAATAGGCGCATATTCCTAGAAAAGCAATTGATGGCATTATTAGCAGCAATAAAATCTCCTCTATACTGTAAAAGAAATAAGATGACATTTCTCGTGGACGTTCTTTTTGTTCCTAATTGGTTAGAGATTTGCACATCAATCTTTATACTTCCATCGATATGTGGAAGAAGACGTTTAAGTGCCTCAATAAATGCCTTATAAAGATCTTGGAACTCCTTCACCAATCCGTTAATACATAGAAGAAATTCTTCAAGCTTAATGTCTTGATCGCTGGAGGTAGTAATGGGATTCTCAGAAACAGCTTTTCTTAGAGCTTCTAATGCACTTAAAGCTGCTTGAACAGCACTAATTACTTCTTCTTCCTTCTTCGCCTTTGGAGAATCCATAATACTTCCGAGCACTTTCTCCTTATAGAAGAGAAGAGCCTCGAGAATAGATGAGATAATTGCATTGAACACTTTTAGTTCTTCTTCGTTGCTAAGCCTGGCAGAAACACCTCGTAAACCCTTGGGTTGCTCCATCCTTTGCGGGTTGATGTCCAACCTAATATATATATTAAATGTTTTTCAAAGAAGTTAATTGGAAATCAGGAATAATCCGTTGGCAGAACAGACTGCAAATATCCAGAGAATATCACTCAGCAATCAGCTAGTGCGTAAAGGAGACGCCAGGGGATGAAAATGAAGAGTAGCCGAACAGCAACTGGAGGTTTTCATATCGTGCGTAGCAACCTACTAAATCAAGGGTCCTGATCTCCTGCCGATAGAACAGACCAAGCGCATTCGGAATATGTTTGCCAGAATTGACTTCATGATTACAGGGGGAGCATTACCACGGAGCTATGCACAGAAGATACAATGAGACACTAAATCGCTATGGCTATGCAATCTCTTTTTGGGTGAAAGCAATTATTCGTGTCTCCAACGACCTGAGGAGGAGGAATCCTAAAAATAGGGCCGAGAGCATTACCACCATCGATGCTGCTAGACAAGTGTTGGAAGACTTGCACAGTCTTGCAGGCGGGCCCATTCCAACTACCTCAGATAAGAATTTGGGGTTTGAGCGTTTTTCTGGTACCTACGAAAGCTTCTTCGGGCATTGATAAATCGAAAGGAAATTGCATGGTGCCACTCTCAAGATTTAAGAGTTTGGTTCAGAAAATCTTGTCATATACCAGTGAAAGGTTGGTCCCTATCCTCCACAAAGGGGATTCTATGAAAGACCATGCATGGTTCTTTATATTCATAACTCTCCTGACCACTTTTTGGTTCCAGGCTACTTGTCACATTCCATCATGGAAAAAGAAATGGCGGAGCAAGAGCCGGAGCTTCAATGAGCACCAAGCTTCTAATGAATCAATGGCCAGCATATCTGTATCCAAAAGACTGAATATGATTGCCATAATGCACAGAGAATTAGCGTTAGGATACCTGTTGCTATGGAGTAGACTGATTAAGTGGTTTGAACGACATCTCTTTTATTCAGTGCTATAGAGATGATGCCCTGCATTACGCAACGGCATCAAAATAAACCTCAAAGTATAGGTCTTTGTACAAAACCTTCAGATCTTCTTGAGGAATGTAGTGGATGTTTGTATGGTCAATGAGAGACAGGCCTCCCTTCCTGCACACCTCGGATATAAGCCTGCATCCAACCCTTGTGTCCATTCTGGCCAACTCTGTGAACATCTCCTTGGTGATGAGAATGTTCAGAAGAAACGGTCTCTCCTCGGCCACCCTCAGCAGAAAAAGCCCCATCAGCCTATAGTTCCTATCTATATATTCCTTGACAAGAGAAATAAACTGTTCGTCACTGAAGTTGAGTATCCAGTCTAGTGGAAGTGTATTGAATAGCTTCATCTTTTCTTCTGGAAACAGCGGGTTCATGAGAACCAGACAGAAGAACTCCCTGAAGACATCTACCTTACAGCTGAACAGCATGTAGAAGTCCAGAAACTCCTTGAACCTCGAGATCTTCTTTTTCATCTCTCTGATCACCGACGAGGACTCCAGCTGACAGAAGTCGGAGTAGAAGAACGATTTCAAAAACTTGAGCCTGTTGAACTCAAACGGAAGGAGAGAAAAGCTTATTCCACAGCTTGATCTTGCAAGGGCCCACTTGACGTCAATCTCTGTGGTGGTCTTTTGCCTCTTCAGCACCCTTGATTGGTTCTCTCTTATTCGGCTTTCGACCTTGAGGACATCAACCTCCTTCTTTAGTTTCTCCATCCTCTTCAGGCCATCAAGTGCTGCCCTGCTCCTCTGCTCCTTCATTGCGAAGTTCTCCTTCTCTAGTGCAATCATGTTTTGCCGCAGTATTACTATCTCTCCGCCAAGCCTTATGTTCTCTTGCCTAAGCCGGTGGAGCTCAGAGTCCAGCTTCTCACCTTCTTCCTCACAATCGATGTCTTCTTTCGCTTCGCTGGATCCGGCAGGCCCCTCCATCTCCAGTCTCGATTCGAAAGATTATCTGCTTTACAGCTGGTCTATGTTTATTTTTGCCTTTGGAGAAGCCTTGTTTATTGGCAAGACAAAGGTGAGGCCATCGAGCTCTACCTTGTACAAAAACCTTATGGAAAACAGCATGCAGTCAAAAGTAAAGCAGTCTTCTTCAATCTTGAGTGGGACTGTCTTGTAGAGACACATGTCGGAGTTGAACTCCTTTAGCACCCTCTCCTCGTCATGTGCGACCTCTCCATTGATGTACTCGGTTATCTTCAGCGTTATTTTGGTTGATTTGGCATTTCTTTCGTACCGTATTACCATCACCTCGTCTTTCACAAGATACAGCCCATATTCGATTCTGGCAATATCCTTCTCAGCACTTCTTGCAACGACCCTGTGCCTCCCGTTCTCGACTGCAGAGCCTTCCATCGACACATAGAAGTATATGTCTCCTTTGTTTTCCAGTCTGTATCTCTCAACGGTTTCGTTCATGGTTCTGGGGAAGTCCTCAAGAAGATGCATCTTCTGCCTTGCCACCTCCTCAATCGTCCCGTCGCTACATTCAAATCCGTTTCTCAGGCGCCCAACTATCTCCCCAAATGCTGTGCCATCGCCATCCCCGACTCTGATCATGTCTGCATGGACTACAATGCCTTCCATCTTCTTCGAGGGTTCGAATCCTACAGGATGAACGCCAAATACTCTTGTCTCTATCTCTTTCATCGCTCCGTAGTACGCCTCAACGGTTATCATGTAGATCACTTCGAGACTTTTCAGCTGCATCGAGGGGAGAGCATTCCTTGGTATGACGCATCTGTAGACAGTCTCTTGGCTCTCTTCCACTGGGAGCTCAACAGGAACAGACTCCAGGAACCTGACCTCCTTCCTGTTTATTCTTACAACGCCGGTAACCCGTGCCGTCAGAAAGTCGAGCCTTTGTGATGTCTCTGCACGCCTCTTCCATCTTATGCACGACTTGAATATTCCTCCTGTGTAGGTGTCAGAGGAACAAATTTCGAACTCCATACCCTGGGAACAACAGGGATTCCAAGGTACATCTTTTACCCCTGCTCTAGAATCATTTACAGATAGACAGGGAAAACCCAGATCTAAGCCTTTAATTAGCTATTCATTGCATCACCTTCTCCTATCTAGTCTACTTCTCTCAAAAGGGTCGTCGTCGGTTGCGTTAAAGATTCCGCTCCCAAACAGTCCACTGAGACCACCTTCATTCTTTTCGTTCGGGTCGGTATACCCTATGCTTGGCTTGGCAGGCTGCTGGGAAGGCACGGTGCCCTCGAAAAGACCGCTAAACAAGCTCTTTCCATTACTGAATATGTTACCTACAGATCCAATGCTATCAGCTCGCTGAGGTCCTTCCGCCTGTCCTGGGCCTGTGTTATTAAATAATGGAAAGCTTTGCGTCTCGGTAATCATGCCATCACTGGTTGCAGGAAAGGCGCTCTTTCCATGCACAGAAGAAAAGCTGATCCCAGCCCCGGGGCCTTGGATAACCTCTCCTGAACCGCTCAGTTTTCTCTTCAACAGTGAGGATCCCGGGACAGGGGAATCCAGTAGAGGCCCTTGTGTGCCTGAAGGGTGTGGTTGGAGGCTAGGCCCTCCCCCAAATACAAACCCTCCAGTCTCTGGAGCCTTAAGGTCAGAAGCAAACGGACTGGAAATGTTCTCATGATTTACAGTGGAGGGAGAGTCCTGCGTAGGAAATGGACTTCCAGAACCAAACTGGAACACTGGCGTATCTTCCTGCACACTTGGAGTCCTTCCATCCCAGAATCCAAATCTCTTTGGCTCCTTCTCCTCATCTTTCTTCCCCTCTGCCAGAACTCCCTCCTCCTCAATCGTTGCAGACTCATTAAGAACTTCTTCACACACTGGCATCTTTGAAGACGTCGCATCTCCGCTCCCTTCACTATGCCTTATACCATCTGAAGCGTTTTCCTCAACCTCAGAAGTAGGCTCCAGGAGAAGACATGGCTGCAGTGTAGAGCGACTGGTATCATTATTGGTTCGCAGCTCCGCATCTATACCATCTCTCCCAATATCCATGTTTCCGGAAAGTCTAGGCTCCACATCATTGCTATTCTCTTCGCTGTTGACTTTGGGAACCCATACCTCAGATACCTCATTTTTGTTCTCGTCAAAGCTGACCCTCTTACTTCCAATCTTTTCTATGTCAAAAAGCTGGTCCTTTCTTGCTTGATTAAGGACTCGGACAAGCCTCTCTCTCTCCGTTTCCTCGAGGTCGTCAATATCAAACTTGTCATCAGTAACATACCTTGCCATCGTCCTGTCAACCCCAAGATCCTTCTCAAGGTAGAAGTACGACCTAGGCACCCTGGACTCCCATCTATCTCTTGCCATTTTCTTTCTCCTCTCTGCCCTTTCCTTCTCCTCTCTTCTCCTTTCGCCCTCTCTGGCTTCGTATTCCTTTCTTATCTCATACTCTACACACTTCTTGCAGTTATATTCCTCTCCGAAGTTGCATATGACCTTGTTCTCCACCTCACCAGAGTTCAACCTCTTTACATTTCTCTCACAGAAGTACTCGGACTCTTCATCAGTCGACACCTCTCCTAAATGCAGAAAAAGGTTGTCCTCAGCATCGTATGAAATCGCCTTTTCAACCGTTTCCGTTGGCGTCTTTCCTTCTACCCTATACTTCTTTGGCAGAATCCCCCAACTGACATCGTCTTCCTTCCTTAGGGCATACTTCCTCTGGTATCCTCTCCTTCTATACTTCTTAGACCTTTTCTCGCTCCTCACCTCCTCTTCGTCTCTCTCTCTCTTCCGCTTTACTCCCGCCCTTTCCTCAGCTTTTTCTACGGCAATCCTCTTCAGCACCTCAAATCCATCGTCTATCTTCTTTCCACACTGTGGCTCTGCTATCGCCTTGCACAGCTCCTTGATGTGATCAAGCTCATCTACCTCAATCGCCCTTTCGCTCCCAAACCTCGAGCACAGCTCTTCGTAGGAGCACTGCTCCCTTCCTTGTCCAAGCCTTAGTGTGTTCCTGATGCTATTCCATGTCTCTCTGATTCTCTCGTAGAATCCTGCCATCCTTACTGGGTCAACAATAATTTTTTCTCATAAACAGTACAGTCCAAAACTACCTTTAATTCCA
Source organism: Encephalitozoon cuniculi GB-M1 (assembly GCF_000091225.2). Classification (NCBI taxonomy): domain Eukaryota; kingdom Fungi; phylum Microsporidia; family Unikaryonidae; genus Encephalitozoon; species Encephalitozoon cuniculi. The sequence goes on from NC_003238.2 coordinate 84,493, forward strand.
ATACACTACCATCTGCACACCCTCTCCTCCTTTATATACCTCTTCAGCCTGCACAGACTCTCGAGAACCTTGCGATCAAGGTCTCCGTTTCTTGCATGTCCCTCGTTATCCCATCTGCTGCCAGAGGATCCCGGCTCTCTTACAAAGCAGGGGTCTTCCCTGCACACAGGACAGAAATCCTGGGTCCCCAGATGCCTCTTGATGCATAGGTAGCAGAAGCCGTGTCCACACGTCGTCTCGCATCTTATCGATATTCTGCAATCGCATATCCTGCACAAGTCCATCAGGGGCTGCGACAAGAAGCATTTAAGTCTTGGGCCCACTTACTTTCTAACCCTTTCCTTCTCCACATACCTCAGAATCCTTCTCATGGCTCTCTTAAGAATCCCAGACACCCACAGAACCGACATGGAACATTTGAGGTCGGAAACCTCCCCTATAGTGGCAATCGTGAACAAGACATATTTGCATGCTGGGGCATCGCACCTGACCACTGCCACTTGGTTGTGGGGCAGATACTCAACAACCACCAGACTCCCCACCATCGATAGGACGTGGATTCCATAGTCTGTGCAAACCCTCGATCTGATAACCGATCCCAACATCTCCCTACCCGGCATGCTCCCGTTCCCCTCAAATCGAAGCTTCACAACTATGTACCTCGCCTTTATACGGACCATACCGGGGCTACAAAATCCATCCCTCAAACACTCACCATCCTCACATCTTCTCTGCCGACAGCTAGGAATCTTCCCCTCAGTCCTAGCCTTCGCAGAGTAGCTTCCGCGTCCTCAGACCCCTTACCATACACAGGAATGATTCCTCGATAGATGCTGAACCTCCTGAGAATCCACAGGGACTCGGAAATCACAATAATGGGAGTTTCAGGCTTGCTCAGGTAGATCTTCTCTATCTGTGACTCCGTACCAGAGCATATCACAACTCCATCCACATAGGAAGACACCCCGCAAGCCCCTGCCCCCTTCCTGCTCTCCATGTCATATCTCTCTGCATCAGCACAGATGCTCCTCATGAATTTAACAGTCTCGACAGGGAACATCCCAACAGCCGACTCTGCACTCAACATCACACAGTCGCATCCATCAAGAACTGCATTTCCAACATCAGAAATTTCTGACCGGTTCGGCGCATTCTTCAAAGTCATGCTCTCCATCATTTGTGTTGCACAGATCACAGGCCTCCCCTCCCTCTTCACTTCGTAAAGTATTCTCTTCTGGGCACTGAACATGTTTTCCAGCCCAATCTCAACTCCAAGATCTCCCCTTGCTATCATCACCCCGTCAGAGCATAGGGCTATTTCCTTCAGATTCCTCATCCCTAGACACGACTCTATCTTGGATACAACCGGGACCTTGCTTCCGACAAGCCTTCTTATCTCCTCGACATCCGCCCGGCAGCTCACAAAAGATGCAAAAACCATATCTATCCCATTCTCCAACCCAAAGGCGATATCATTCTTGTCCTCATCCCCCAGAGCCCTATCTCCAATGTCCGTGCCAGGGAAGTTCATGGACTTATTGCTCTTGATCATGCCACTGTTCAGCACCTCGCATTCAAATCCATCTTCTTCCACATTGACTACCCTCAGTTCGATTGCCCCGTCGTCAATAAACACCCTGTTGTCTACACCCAGAGACTTAAGGTCAACACCGGGTATCCAGATGTCCTTTTCAGAAGAAAGAAGGGAGAACCGGAGAACTTCTCCACCCTCCACCTTGATATCCTTCATCTCCGGTGTCCTAAGCCTCACCTCAGGCCCCCTTGTGTCCAGTGCTATTGAAACATGCCTCCCTGCACCACTTCTGGAGTCTCTGATGTTCCTAATCACTTCCAGATGTGCTTCCCTTGATCCATGGCTGAAGTTCAGTCTTGCAATCGACATCCCAGCATCTATCAGCTCCTTGATCTTCTCCCTAGAAGATGTTCTGGGTCCAATCGTGCAGACTATCTTTGTCAGCACCATTCTCATTGCTTGCGCCAAACACTTTCCAAATTTATCAAGCTTTTGAGACCAATGATAGGTGCTCTGCAGATAGGAGACGTAATCCTGCCCAAAGGAGTAGATATAATCCAGCATGCAGCCACGGGCCGCATGAAGACTATAGCCGTTGTGATGAGGTCTCTGGATGACAAAATCCCATCCACCAAGGATCTGGCAACAGGTGCATTGATAGGGTCGGCAAAGCATGTCGTAATGATATTCATAGAAAGGAACAAGATATTTCTCTTCAACGAGCCACATGTGATGCTTGAGTCAGAGAAGATCCTGAGCATGGAGCAGAAGCTTCACAGAAAGGCCATTGTTGCACATCTTGAAAAGGCTGCCCAGGCTGTGAAGAAGGTCAACTCCAGGGCAGAGATATCGAAGCTGGTGATCAGCGGAGACGAGAAATACAAGATAAGCAAGTGTCTATCGTGTCTGGAGGTGCAGGCAGTTCTGTTTGTTGGGAGGCATAGAAGAGGAAAGCTTTACGAGTATTTTGTGCAGTCGCTGGAGGACTATGTCTTCGAGTCGATGAAGATCCCAGTCGTTAGGGTACTCCCAGAACACTAAGCCGGAGAATACTTGGGAATGGTGCTGCATCCACTCAAGAATAAATTCAATCTAATGGTCCCAAGGATTCTTTTGCATACCAGTCCTGCGGCAAATTTGCATCCATAGATGCATCCGAGTGCCACTTCGTTCCGTACCAGGCAGATCTCCGAAATCACAATTGAGTTGCATGCCACACACAGAAACTCTATGACAAGCAGATACTCCTCGCACTGGTACCTCCACATTGTCATGATGAACATGAATAGATAGTAGAAGCTCGAAAGCAGAAGTGCGCTGGACAGCCTTACGAATCCAGCATGTCTATGGAACATGCTAAACACCAGCACCAGCAGCAGAGACGTTTCCATTAGACTCTCCAGAACATCTCTGCAGATGGTGGCCATCTCTGCAATGGAGACGCCTTCGCCTGGACCCTCGGAAAGGAGAAGTCCCAGGGCCTCGTGGTGCTGGAGTATAGGCTCGGTGAACATCCTGACAGCCAGCATTATCAGGACATCCTTGGTGAAGTCTCTCTTGCTATTAAAGAGGTAATGCCTGAAGATTCTTCTTTTAAGCAGGAGAAGGTCTATGAGTTTTATCAGACCGTTCAGCTCAAAGTACCTGTCCATTTTCCTGTTGCACGATGGGCATCTCGAAACCTGCTGGGCAGAGGAGTTTCTGAGAAACAGATGCTTTGCCCTGCTTCCACACTCTATGCACACATACATAGCTATTCTCGTAGGGCTCTCCGGAATGTTTTCAAGAGAGAAAGAAGTTTGTCTGGCAGGGACCCTTCAAAAGAATGGCTGTTGCATATATGTTTGACGAGGAGGTTGGGTTGTTCCACTACGGCCCTAGACACCCCATGAAGCCGTTTAGAACGGTGGTTACGCACTCGCTAGTGAAATCCTTTGGGCTCGACAAGAAGATGACGATAGTTAAGCCGGAAGTCTTTCCTCTGTCGTCATACCACACGGAGGAGTATCTGGGGAATCTTGGGAAGAACGAGACGCCCGACTGCCCCAACTTCATTGGCCTTCCCAGATTCTGCGAGCTGTATGGTAGCGCCTCCATAAACTCTGCAATGATTCTTTCGGAGGGAGCATACAGCACCGTGATCAACTGGAGTGGAGGGTTGCACCATGCACATAAGGCCATTCCCAGCGGGTTCTGCCATGTCAACGACATTGTGCTGGCAATTCTGGAGCTTCTCAAGACATATCGGAGGGTTATGTACATAGACATAGATGTCCACCATGGAGACGGAGTCGAGGAGGCGTTTCTGGAGTGCGACAGGGTTCTGACTCTTTCTCTACACAAGTATGGAGACGGGTTTTTTCCTGAGACAGGAACTTTGATCACGACGGGTCACAGAGCTGTGAATGTCCCGCTTCTGTCTGGGATTGATGACCCGAGTTACAGATACATCTTCGAGCCGATTGTGGAGTCCTGTGTTAGGAGGTTTTCGCCGGATGCGATTGTCCTGCAGTGCGGTGCAGATTCCCTGGGGGAGGATAGACTCGGATGCTTCAACCTCTCGATAGAGGGCCATGCATCCTGCGTTCGGTTTGTTAGTTCGCTTGGGATTCCTCTGCTCTGTCTAGGCGGGGGAGGATACACCCTGACCAATGTTGCAAGGTGCTGGGCATATGAGACGGCTGTTCTGTGTGGGGAGGATCCGGCCACCGAGATTCCCAGCGACAACCCGTTCTATACGTACTTTGGGCCTCTGCACACCGTCAATCCTGTGTTCAAAAGGAAGTATGCTAACAGAAACGACGTGGAGTACCTGGACATGGTTATGAGCTTTATCCTTGACAAGGTAGATAGATTTTGAGTGTCTCTGCAGCGGTTTGGCCTTTGCAGAGCAACAGATTTTGGATAATAAATTTTTGTGCCCATTCATGTCAGCAGACAAGCTTGAGAAGATCAAGTCCCAGGTTGAGTTTTATTTCAGCGATGCAAACTTCAGAGTAGACAAGTTTCTCAAGGAGCAGTCCTTGGTGAACAACGGGTACATTCCAATAAAGACGGTTGTCTCGTTTAACAGGCTCAAGGGCCTTGGGGCGACTGTCGACGATGTCAAAGAGGCTCTGAAGGACAGCAGGGTTGTCGAGATTAAGGATGATATGGTGAAGAAGGTGGAAACTGAGGAGTACCTGTCATATCTTATGGAGAAGGATATAAGCAAGAGGGTGGTCTACATCAGTGGATTTGACAGGAACTCGACGCTTGAGGACATAAAGGAGATGGTGTCGCCGCACATCACTCCTGTTCTGATCAGAATGCGAAGAGACAAGGAAAAGAACTTCAGTGGGAGTGTGTTTGCAGAGATGAAGTCGGAAGAGGAGGCCCAGAGGGCTCTGTCGGAGAAGATTCCAGTAAAGAAGCAGGAGGACGATGAGGAGAAGGTCAAGAAGCAGAAAGGCGAGGAGAGGTATCTTGTTATTATGGCAAAGGATGAGTATCTTAGGGAGAAGGAGAAGATGTCTGCAGAAAGGAAGGAGAAGGAGGCCAGAGAGGCTCTTGAGAAAGAGTTTGTGCCTCGGCTGTTCAGATACGAGTCTGAAGACGATCTTGATATCAAAACAGTAAAGAGCCTGGTCAAGAACAGCGCCTTTGTGGACACAAAACAGAAGGTAATAAGGATGAAGCATGCAGAAGACATCAAGGAAAAGAAGTTTGAGGAGGAGGGGAAAAGCTTAACCCTCATCAAGATGGAGGAGAGCGAGGCCCTGGAGTACTGCAAGGGCATCAAGATTGCCCCAAAGGGACCAAAGGCTGGCAAGAAATAAAGAATACTACTCTGCATCGTCCTTCAATTGGCTTTTATTGGTGATTGTTTATTTGGAACCCATGGAGAAGCACAATGTTATACTGAGGGTCTATTCTCTTGGAGACGAAGTGTTGAAGAGGTTTATCACCTCGTCGCTGGGAAAGAGTGAGGCCTGCATATGGCACACCTCCATCGAGGTCTACGGCACAGAGTACTTTTTCCAGAACGGGATAATGAAAGCTCGCCCGGGATCGACCATCTACGGAACTCCTCTAAAAATCCATGATCTTGGGGCCACCGATATCCCGGAGGTTGTGTTTGAGGACTTTCTTTTTTCCATAGCTGAAGACTTCGCTCCCCACAAATACCATCTGCTCAAGAATAACTGCAATAACTTCACCAACACGCTGGCCCTGTATCTGGTCGAAAAGAGTATTCCGGAGTACATTTTCGAGCTCCAGAACGCGGCGCTTGAGTCAGAGTCTGTGTCGTCAATGGTCGACATGCTCTTCGGAGCTCCAGGGCAGACATAGGCCTATATCTCCCCCTCCTCTTTTTCCTCGGCGATCGCTTCAAAGTACCTGTCCACCGCCCTTCTGTCTGTCGGGCTGATCTTTCCTGTTCTTTCCCTTTCGTATCTCCCCAGCCTGTTTTCCAGATCGTTGATGAAGTCGAAGTACACTTCTTTAGGGCTTTCTGTGGTTCCCAAAAGATTCAGAAACGACTCGGAGTCCTTGAATAAATGGAATGCATTCTTGAACTTCATTCTGTAGTATATCAGCCCCTCGCTGTACAGCTTCCTCAGAAGTGTCCTGAACTCATTTTTGTGATGCTGAGCATTCTGGGCCGCTGCAGCCTTCCTCTCTTCAATGGCCGACAGAAGCTCCTTCTCTAGCCTGCGGAAGTACCGAATAAACGAGAATAAAATGGCCTTTCTGTCGAATGGTTCCATCTCCTTCATCTTGAGAACATCGACTACCGAGCTGCTCAAGCCGATCCCGAGGCTCCTGAAAACCTCCTCAAGCCTCCCTGGTGTCGTACCCCCCATGTGCCTCCCAACATATACCTCATAGCATCCGAACTTATCCTTGATCTTGGAGTAATATGGATGCTTGGAAAATATGCTGTTGAATCCAAAGAAGTCAGACACTCCTGCATCGACCTTACAAACCTCATTAATATAGTATCTTTGCTTTTGCTCATCTTCCTCCCTGGCACTCTTCTCCTGCTCCTCGAAATACTTCTTCATTAGGTCTTTTCTAGTACCCATCTCTATTGCTCTGAAGATAGGCTCTGTGGACAGCCTGTAGAATGCATCCTTTGTGCTTGTTATTCCATACTGCTCCATCAGCCTACCCAGCAGGTACTTCGATGTCTCGTGGTCTGTTATCCTCATGTCCATTCCCACGCCCCCTATCATCGTCCTTTCCTTCTTCCTTTCCGGAGGCCTTTTCCACCTGCTTTCTCTGGTGATGCTGTTGTGGTAGAAGACCCTTCCCCTCTTGCTCCTGCATTCGATCCATGGATCTACGTCAAAATCCTCATCAGACCCTTTGAGTACATCGGGCTTGGAAAAGCTGCTCTCTCCAGTTCTTTTGTTGTAATAGTATATCCTGCCGTCTGGAGCAGCAAGTACCTCATACTCGACCCTTGCCTCGCCACTCGCCATTCCTAGCAGGGCTGCCTGCATCCACAAAAGACATCCAAAACCCCTCTCATTGCCATTAAGAATACATCATTTATTGCTGTTCCTATTCCGAGTTCTGGTGTTCAGCTCGTTGCAGTTGTAGCAGTAGAACTCGTTGAGGTCATATTCACTTGGATGAACCAGCCCATTGTGATGGTTGCACTTCTTGCAGATCAGCGCATACATCGTGCCCGGGTCATCTCCCAGGACAATGTCCGTGACATTATCCATCACACCTCTCTTCCTTTGCTTTATGTTGCCAAAGTAATGTCTCCTCATCGACTCGGTTTCATACTTGTCGATAACCTTTTTCGTGGCCTCAAAGGACTCCTCCTTCTTCAGAAGAGCAATCTGCTCCCTTTGCCTTTCCCTTAGATCCTCAAGGGTAGTCTCGATCCTTCTGATCCTCGTCTCGTAGAGGTAGAGGAGAAGGCATCTTCCCATATAGCATGCAAGAGAACTCCCAAGCACAAACACCGCAATGCTCTGCTCATCTACATATGAGTATATTATAGAAAGAGCAACAACCGCAAGCGATCCCACCAGTATCCGAGTTCGGAGGCTGTCTAGGGTAGCCCTGAGCCTTGTGGCCCTCTTTTCTCCTTTGCTTATTTGCTCCTCAAGCCTCACCAGACTTTCTCGGAGCGGAACATTCTTCGAGAACACATTCCCCATTCAGAAGGGTATCCTCGCACTTTGAATCTAACAAACCAAAATTTAATATTCTTCGACAATGTCGAACACCTCCTCTCTCTTGATCCTAACAGAGTCGAGTGGATACACCAGCGTGTCCGTGTTTTCAGACACGCCAATCCTCCTGTAGTTCCTCAGAAACTCAACTCCGGAGTAGTCAATCACACACACATCAATGTTCGACCCAGAGTACAGGTCATTGAGAATCCCAGCCTTCACAGCGTCGCATGCAAGATCGATGGCCTCGTCCTTGTCCATTGCCCTGTACCTGCTTTCGAGCGTTGCTATGGCCCCAAGAGATCCAGATCCCAGAGATACAAACAGAGCAGAGTTCTCCGACCCATGAGGATGAATCTCATACAGATGGCACCCTTCACTGTCTATCCCTCCGACAATCAGCGCTGCCCCTATCCCTCCTCCGTACTTGTGAAGATGCTGTGTACACACCTTCCTGAAGTGGGACACAAGCGGGAGGCGAAGATACTTGTTCTGAAACAGCCTGAGCTCCCTGGATGCCATCCTTGCCACCCTGCTTGCATCTGCTGCTGTTCCAGCTCCACAACACATAATCTTATCTGTGATCTGATGGATCTTCACGCAGTTCTTGTCAGAAACAACAGGCCCCTGTGTCGACCTTGTGTCTGCTGCAAGTATGACTCCCGTCTTGTACTTCATCCCTACAATTGTTGTTCCCGTCTTTGTTATCATCTGGGGTTGCCTGCACTCAATATTAATCAGGCCTCATCCAACTTTCTGCCGCCAAGCATGGGTACCAGCCTGCCCAGACATTAAAATGGATTTCTTTCCTCCATCCATGGAGTTGGGTCTGGCAGCCATGCTATCCATGTACACCATCCTGGGAGTCGTGATCCTTTCACTGGACTTCCTGTTTCTGCTCTTCACCATCCAGAGGTCTCTCTACTTCTTTGGAAAGGGCATGAGAAGGAAGCCTGAGAACATAAGAGTCAGGCTGGTGTCCAGGGGCCAAAGTGAGGTTGATCTTTACCTAATAGACCAAATGTCCTCCACAGATATCATCTACCTTCCAGGGAACTTTGTGGTCACAAGGGAGCATATAGAGTTCTGTAAATACCTGTCCAAAGCCCTTAGGTGCAATACAGTCTCCATGATATACCGTGGAATAGCAGGAAATCCGCATGTGCCCTCGGAAAGGGGCATAGTCGAGGATGTGTCCACAGCCTCTGAATGGCTGTCGAGGAGAAGCACCAGGAAAGTAGTGGTGGGATTTTCCATAGGTGCAGCCGTGGGTATTCGCTTGGCAGGTATGTGCCGTGTTGACGCCCTGGTTCTGGTGAATCCGTTCATATCGCTAAGAGAGGTGGTCAGCAGCATTCCGCTCGGGAGGGTGCTAAAGCATCTTGTGGTGGATGAGTGGAGCAACATGAACGGTGTGAAGGACATTGATGTCCCTGTCTACTTTGTTGTCTCCTCTGACGATGAAATAGTCCCAGAATCCCATGCGGATGCACTTATCAAGAGGACAAGACACCCAAGGAAGATTGTGATTCGCAACGCAGATCACAATGAGCCCATGAGAAACTTCATGGTGCATGTACTTCCGGTTGTAAGCGAAGCCCTGGTAGATGGGCGCCAGCTGGATGATAAGGAATGAGCATTTATTACCGTATTTGCAGTCAGTGTGGATGGGAGTGATAAATCACCATTGCACTGACCAGATAGCCTATCAGGAGAGTCAATATCCCATGGACCCGACTCACCTTCGGATGATTGAACATCGGCGGAATCATCTCAATGGACACCATGAACATTATGCTTCCCAGTGCAAGCCCCTTGAAGATATTCTTGACGGTCTGGTTGAAAAATCCAGGGGCAGACCCTATCATGATCCCAATGGGGGTGAGGGACGAGTAGAATACAGCAAGGGCTAGACCGCTGGCAAAGTTGAATCCAGAGGTGAACAGGGGAACTCCAAGTGCAAAGGACTCGAGGATCTTGTGGAGAATAAGACCCGTTTCCAAGGAGCCTATCTTGTCGATCGAGTTGAACGCTAGTCCTTCGAAAAACGAGTGGATGGAAATCCCCAGGATATATATGAACACTTGCGTCTTTGAGGATGTGTTTTTTATAATGCTGGGGTCACAGCATCCCAGTCTCTCTGTCTTCTTCTCGGAGGTTCGGACGCTTGGGGTCTTCTGGGATATCTCGGGAATACGACCGTTTCCCGCCACCTCTACTTGCCGGTGGGGATCGCCTTCCCGGCACCCACCGCTATGGGAGTGTTCCTTGTTCTCGCTTTCCTCACAGTGCTTGTGCTTCAGAACGATGGTGTCAATGGCTAGGAGGAAGATAAAGGAGAGTCCAGCAACGAAGAACCCAAGCATGGGAGACTCGTCCGAGTGATGGTGGCTGTGGTTATGGCCGTGCTCTTTGTGGCCATGGCAGTCAGAAATCATGTGCGGGCTGAGCTCCAGAAGCTGGACGCCAAGAAGAAATCCTGCCGTTGCCAAAGTTAGAAAGGGAAACACCTTCTTGACCACTCCTAGCGAGGTGACGGCTCTTGGGCTCAAGCAAACAACCAGTGACGACAAAAACACTATTGATGCAAACAACACCACTTGTGCATTCATTTTTGAAGGGCGTCAAAATGTTTAATATTGAATCGCTGTGCCATCTACCTATGTGTCTTTATTATCTCCTCTGCCATGGAGTCTTTATCTCCTATCCCCAGCCTCAGTATGCTCTTCAGATTCTCTGCAATGGAGCCGTTTCCGCCAAGAACGGCATCAGAGATGTGGCTGTATACACTCCTTCTGTCTATGCCCAAGGCCTCTATGTATCCAAGAAACACAGAGACTATGTCTGTCTTGTCCCCAAGGAGACCGACGGACAGGCTATATCCCCTGTCCTTCATTTCAAAGTGCCTCTCTCTCATCCGAGCCTTTTCTATGCCCTCCAGATGCTTTGAGTACTCTCTTTCAATCAGAATCTTCTCTTCTTTATCAGATGGCTGCATCACAGGCAGGGGCGGCAAAGGCCGTAATGTTGGCGCCTCTAGCATGCCGGATATAAAAATAAAAAAATGGTGCACTTACATGGGTGTACCCTCACTGTTCAGATGGCTACAACTCTCCCACAAGGAAACAATACACAGTATCATGGAAAAGCCTTCAGTAGACGCCCTGTACTTAGACTTCAATGCAATAATCCACACCTGCATCAAGCCTGGGCTAGGATCTGAGGAGGAGATCGAAAGGGACCTCTACAAGACTGTAGGGGACTTCATTGACCACATTCTCCTTAAGACACGCCCCAGAAAGCTGTTATACATAGCAGTTGATGGGGTTGCACCACGTGCGAAGCTAAGCCACCAGCGGGCGCGTAGATACAAGTCTGCCCTTGGGAAGAAGGAGGGGAGTGCTGTCATAGCTGCTGCCAAAGCGGATCCCACTATGTCATCGCCAAGCGAGAAGAAGGATGAGATTCCCAACGAGGAGTTCACGGGAGAGAGCTCTCTATATGACAAGTTCATTGCAGAGGACCCTTCTGAGTCGTCCTCCCTTGCCATAGATGTGGAGACAGAGAAGTTCGATTTGAACTGCATCACTCCCGGGACTCCCTTTATGGAGAGACTCCACAAGGTTTTAATTTCCTACATTCAATGCAAGCTCAGCAGTGATCCTGAGGTTTCCAATCTAAGGATAATCTACTCCAGCTATCTAGTTCCTGGGGAGGGAGAGCAGAAGATCATGAGCTTTATACGGAGCCAGGGGTCGATTGCAAGGAATGACGTCCATATGATCTATTCGCCGGACGGAGACCTGATATTTCTTGGGCTTTCCTTGCAAAGGAACAGGGTCTTGATAATGAGAGATTATTTCAGCCCAAGCAAGGAGCGCAGGAAGAGAACTTGCACGAAGTGTGGACGGACCGGCCACTCCGACGAAGAATGCGGGGTGTTCACCAACTACCACTTTGTGTATGTCAACATCTCGGAGCTTAGGACACGGCTTATCAGAGAGTTCAGGAGGCACACAGCACAGAGATTTAGCGAAGAGAGGATTCTAGACGACTGGATATTCCTCTGCTTCCTCCTTGGAAACGACTTTGTTCCTCCAATCCCATGCCTGGACATAAGATTCCACTCCATTGAGACTATTACTGAAATCATGATGAAGAGCTTTTCCGAGATGAAGTCGTACATTACGTGTAATAAGATGATAAACTACCAGGCGCTGAGAAACTTCTATGCAATTCTTGCAAGTAAGGAGGACGGTCTGTACCACCGGAAGTCGCAGTCCCTGGACAAGTTCCGGGAGGGGCTGAAGGGCATGCCAAGGATTGTTTATGAAAAGATTCCAATCCACACGAAGACAGGGAAAGTCCAGTACTACACTTCGAAGCTGAATGCAACCACAGAGTCTGATATCAAGAACATATGCTACGAGTATGTGAAGGGCCTCTATTGGGTGTACTCGTATTATGTTCTCGGGTGGACCGGATGGGACTGGTATTATCCATATCACTTTGCACCTCTTGCAGCAGATCTATCCAAGCTCTCCATCAACGATATCCAGATCAGCCCCGGACATCCTCTGAGGCCTCTTGAGCAGCTTCTTGTTGTTCTGCCTCCAATGAGCCGCGGGATGGTTCCTGAGGGGCTCCAGCCTATATTTGACGACTACAAGGATTACTACCCAGAAGATGTGAAGACCGACATGTTTGACAAGGTTTATCTGTGGCAGGAAATTGTCCTTCTTCCGTTTATGGACTTCCGGCCTATCCTATCTGAAAATGCCGTGAAGTTCAACACTCTGGGATACGAGGATCTGAGCAGAAACCTAAGGAGTCTAGACCTGCTTTTCACAACCGACAAGAAGTCCTCTGAGGTTATTCTGGGCATGTACTCTAAACTGAAGCCAATGTGCTCAATCAGAAGCCCTGGATATTTTGGGACCATCTGCCCCTATTCGTTTGCCAGCTTTCCTGGAGATGTGCTTGAGTATAATGGCGCAAGATTTGTTAACAAGACTGTCGTTGCCTTCATAGAGCCCAGGAATTAATAAACATCTCTTGCTGAGCTTTTAATCAATTTAATCAAAATCCTCCATGTCGAACCTCACAACGTCTAGTGCTCTGGCTTCCATGTCAAGAATAACTACCTCGTGCTTCCGGGAGAATCTCGGGACCGTGAAGAGGAGCGTCGCGCCATCCTCCGACTGTCCATCAAGGAACCTGTCCGTATCGCCCACACAGAAATAGTCTGTCTGGTCTGTCACTACAAACGGATCTTTCTCCGAAAACGGCACAGACTGGAGGGTGTCTGGGGCCGTTGGACAGACATGGCCTACCTTCACCAGCGTACTTAGTGCATTTATAATGTTCTTTTCATCGGCCATGTTTCTCGGGACGAGGTTCCCTATCTCTGCCATATCCAGGTGCATCTTGTACTCAAAGGCCTCTCCCTGCACATCTCTCAAATCTTGCGGAAGGTATTTAAGGAGGTCCTCAACTACAAATCTTGTTGTAACCAGTATTCTTCTTCCATCCACAACCAGACTGGAGGGATTTGGATGTGAGGTCACGGGAGATGCAAACAGCTTTGGGTGGATAGGCTCTAGTGGCAGAATCCTAGATCCAAAGTCTCCTATGTTTGGAACAAGGCTAATTGATGTCCCAAGATATCCTAAGATGCCATCCAACTCGGAGAGTATCTGCCTGTCAACCTCTCTGGGTCCTCCAAACAGGCACCCAATAATAACATACTCATGTACGCCAACCATCCGAAGGTAATCGGCTATAACCATCATTCTCTCTCTGTTTTTGTTCCCACCGCCTATAGAGAGCCCGCTCACAAAGCAAAGCTTTTGGCTAGGCCCTTGGCTCCTAGGAGTGCATGGGAGACCCCTGGGGCTTGAGAACGGAAACAGAACATCCTCTGCAAGGAATCGTCCCTTTTCCGCCATTCTTCCGGTCACCCCGATGCACATCCCGGTGCTTATCACAAAGTGCTTTCGATACACTGCCTTCATGTCCAGAAACTCAAGCTCTATCTTTCCGCTCCCGTCTTCCAAGAAGTACTTTACTTCCTGGGAGTGGTATGTCTTTGCCTCAATCTCCTTGATCTTCTTGGACTTCCTGTCGATCCTGTCGAATATCGTGGGCTTCAAGTCGCTGGCTATGAAGAGAGTCCCGACAATCACACATCTTTCTCCGCCACGCCCCATCTCAATGTCGAGGATGGCATCCAGCACCGGCGTGGTGCCCGAGGCCTTTGCAGACCTTATAATGTACGGCCTCAGCTCCATGAGCCTCGCATCGTATGTCCTGTTGAACTGGTGCTCGTAGTTCACTGACGACAGGTCCATACTAGGACCAAAGGAATTTTTGAAAACATCCAACGGCGCCCATAGAGATAAATAGTTTATTGAGGTGGGAGGCTGTGGCTGCTGTGGATGGGTGCCTCATCTCCTGAAGTGGATGTAAAACTCATGGATAGTGTTTGCCACCTCGTCTAGTATTGGCAGGTCAAAAGGAAAAAAGTATAGGCAGTCGTGGTCGTAACTGGAAAATACCTTCCATTCATACCCAAACAGCCCACAGAACATCTCGACAACATTTCTGTTCATCCGCCCTGCCATACCAGATACAAAGATCCAGTCTATAACATCCTTTGCATCCACAACAACTTCCCTCCTGAAGCAGCAGATGTACAGGAAACACTGATATGCAACGACAGATTGAATCGAGGGAGACCTGCTAAGGGATCTGATGTATGCCAGGAAGTTTCTGATGTACATCGTCTTGAGATCCTCGGCCGTCTTGCACCTCACAATTAGGGACGACAGATAAGGAAGAAATACAGTTGGGTTTTTGCGGGCCAACTCAAACAGAAACCCAAAGACAGCCTGTGGATTTCTGCAGCACAGCTTGAAAAGGAGAAATTGTATGTTCCGGGTCCTTGAAAGAAGTGAAGTCTCGAAAGCCCTGAGAACCTCGTCGATCTTGAAGTCATAGATGGCATTGTCCAGGTGCTCATATGCAAACAGAAACGTCCTAATCTTTTCTCTAAGCTTTGCATGGTCTCCTTCTATGGGTGTGTCATAGTCAGACACCGCCTCATCCCACTCGTCCTGGGTCAGTACCCCATACATCACGCTGATGTAAGCATCAAGATTCGTGAGTTCCCGAACAAGACTCAGAAGAGTAGGTCTCGCCAAAACTCTGTCGCGTGCATAGAGCACCATTCTGTCTGCAACAGCCAGATCAACGGGCGCTTTCTTCAGGCTTTCCAGGAATTCCAGTCTTTCCTTGTAAGTTAATGCCATGGGGATCAAATTTTTTATGCTTTAATTCGAGGCTTCCAGATACAAGACCAAAGATAATTTATTGGGCGTCGACTCCAAAGCCGTCTACTCCCCCGCCAAGGGGTGCTTAGGACTCCCCTGGGCCTTAAGCCTCCTATAGTACTTTCTGTGCTCCCTGAGATTGGCAAGAGCCTGGTCATACAGAAATCTGAGATCCCCAAATACCAAGGAAAATGAGTCTGCCAAAGGAATTGATATGCCTTCCAAAAGATCAATGTCCTCAGATATGTTCTCGAGTGTTCTATTGTAATCGTCGTCATCATACACCTCCGCCCAGAATGCGATCGAGTTCTTGTTGAAGATCCTATAGTCCTTGTAACACGAGCTCAGGTCGGCTATCTTCATGATCATCATGAGCTCGATTTCCGATATCTCTCCCCCAACACCATTTCTTACCCTTCTTTCCATTGAGCCCTGGGTCTCCTTCTCAAAGTACTTGGCATCAAATGCGCCGATTATTTCCGCATTCAGCTTCAGGTCTGTTGCAAAAATCATCTTCTCGATGAAGCCCTGCCTCCTTTCTGTCTCTGCATCATCCAGACCTGCAAACAGGGTGTGCCTATATGCAGAAACCATCTTTCGGCATATGGACGCGTGGATCAGTTCAAAAGATATGGCCTTGGGGCCTCCATATGAGCTTGACAGCGCCCCAATCTTCCCCCTGTTTCTTTCCCCAGGATGTCCGATGTCGTGCAGTCCCAGTGCTATCATCAAACACATCTTGTCCAGTATCGGGAGGGTGTAGCCCCCCTCTCCCAGCCTTTGGAGAATAAAGTCCCCAAAGCACAGAGTGTTCACCAGGTGGTCAAGATTGTGGTACCTCTGGGGCAACATATGGAAGAACGAAAACGAAAAGAACGAGCTCAATGTCTCTGGCCTTATTCCAAGAAGATGGAACCTGGGGTCTTTTACAAGGGTCTCCATGGCAGTTGCCACCCCGTCAGCTAGCGATATATTTTCCAGGTGAAAGAGCCTGTAAGAAGATAGGCTCAGCCGGAGATCACCTGTAGGCCTGGAGCAGAAGTTCTTCTTGTTCTGAATGGTTTTCACTATTGCATCGCGTATATCCTTAGACACCTCCTTGCCTTGATCAATCATGTCTGACCTTTTCCAAGGGTCCTGTTCAAAGCATTTCTTTGCCGTTGCACAATCATCAATATTGGTTTCTTTAATATAATATCGAAAAATTTATTCGGCGTGCCGAGGCCATATCCTTCAGGCAATATCATATAGCAGAAAAGTTAAAGTTCTCCTTTTCGCCTTCGACAACAGAGATCCCCAGGTTGTTTTTAAATCCCTGGACTGCAATCATGTAGTGCGGTGCCTTGAGGTCAACCCTTAGAGAAAGACTTGCAGTTATGAGGTTGAAAACCTTATCCTTGATACCTGGAGAGCACATTCTCTCTTCATACACTATCTTGTAGCTCTTGGTTCCATCGAGCCCCCTGATGCTCTCCAGAATCTTCTCCTCGTCAAACCGGAAAAATCTCTCCAACGGAACTATTCTGTGCACATACTCAAACCTTGCTCCCGATGCTCGGAGCTTGTAAAACAGGGATAGCGACGGCTCGTTGCTTCTGTTTTCCAGAAATAGGATGCATCTGTGGCCGTCATGTCTGACAAATCTGGTCGAGCTCTTGTACTCCTCTATTTCTTCCTCAAGAATCTGCTTGATGCTTTTTTCTTCTATGGCTGCTCCCAAGGGCTCCACAAGCCTCTGAAGCCTGCTGATCACCTCTTTTAGTCCTCTGGGCTCCTTGTTCAAGCGGCAGGAAACAAAAAATCCGGTTCTCATGGGTGATGAGGTGATATCTCTTACGTCCTCACCCCGAAGACTCGAATGGAGGAGGATGGGATGGATGTTGAGATCATAGAGCATCACCCCGAGATTCTTGGAAG
Source organism: Encephalitozoon cuniculi GB-M1 (assembly GCF_000091225.2). Classification (NCBI taxonomy): domain Eukaryota; kingdom Fungi; phylum Microsporidia; family Unikaryonidae; genus Encephalitozoon; species Encephalitozoon cuniculi. The sequence continues at coordinate 101,451 of NC_003238.2, forward strand.
CCGTGAGAGCCTGTATAGAAGGAAGCAGCGGCTCAGGGATGTCGAGGAGAGGGACCTGTCATACTTCGACTTCATAGGACAGAATGAGTGCAGGAAGGTGGTTGTAGGGCTGTTTGGGTTCAAGGGGGCAGGAAAGACTGCCCTAGGCAAGGTGCTAGGAGGCAGGAGTGTCATCAGAGGAACAAAAGCATGCTTTCCCACGGAGACACCCTATGAAGCGGAGAGAGGATGTACAGTCCACGTCCATCCAACCACTGTTTTCCTGTCGGGAGAAAATGGAATTTCGCGCATAATGACGCTTCTAGACACTTCCGGGCACATGGACCTGATGTCCGAGACCATCAGGGTGTTGGGGCAGATCGACGTTGCTGTTCTAGTTTTTGATGTCCGTGACGACCTGTCTCTTCAGTATGAACTAATTCTCGACGCCATTGGGGAGAATAGTAAGCCGTTGGTTGTGGTGTTCAATAAGATGGACCTTGTTGAAGAGGAGTTTGGGGATCTTGTTGCTCGGAGACTGGGACATCTCCGGGGCATTATCGGGGCAAGGGTGCATCCAAGGGAATGGTTTGTTGGCTCTGTAAAGGATGCAAGAATCAGCAGGATGGGAGAGCAGGCTACTGGATTGGCAGAGGACTCCGAGGATGGGCTCGACGGCCTCATAGAAGAGATATTTTGGCAAGTTCCGGTGGAGCATATCTGTGACTGCAAGGCAGAATGCCTAGTGGGCTTTTTGTGTGTGGAAGGGATGGTGTTATGTAATATGGTGCCAAGAGACGACATCAGCACAGGCTCAGTTGTCACTGTGCAGAATGTTGACTTGGTTGTTGAGAAGCTCTACCTTCCATTTCCGGGATGTCTTGTAGAGAGCAAGACTGTCAGAAGCAATGTGGGGGTACTGGTGAAGGCTCTGGAGGACCCACTACGAAGAGTTGTACTTTCCAGCAGTCAAGAGTCTCTGATGTCGATGGCCAGGAAGGTTTTGGAGAGAAAGACAGTTGTGTACACCAATCCAGGATTTCTCGAGATTCCAGGCCCTGTTGTCAGGGTCCGGGTGAATCCTGCTGACAAGGAAGGCTTTCTTGGAGAAGCCTGGAAGTTAGAGCTGGTGTATCGAGACCTAGAGATTGCTGGAGAGTGTTTGAGCGGAAATGGAGAGCTTTTTATGGATGCTGTGCTATACGATCTACGAAACAGCCTGGGCGTCAGGTTTGAGGTTCTAAGTGTTTCTTCAAATCTCAAGGAAGTGTTCGGAGGCTCGTTCAGAGAGGAGGCGGAGTCTCTTGTGATTGAAGGAGGACAGGCCACAGGTGCAAAATGTTGGTGCCCTGGTGAAATAGAGAGGCGGATACTGGAAGCCGGGCCACTGCTTGGAGAGCCTGTTGTCCACTCGTATCTGAAGGTATCCTCCAGGTCTGGAGATGTGGGTCTGGAGTGTCTCAGAAAGGTGGGAAACTCTGTGGCCAAGCACACTGCGGTTCTGGAGCCACTCTACCTGGTTGAAATAACACATGCCAAAGATGCTGAGGATCTCGTTTCCGAGGTGATCAGTTCCTCTTTTGGGGAGGTGATACACCAGAGCCGCTTTCCCTTCAGCACACTGGAAAGCACATTATGCTACCTTCCTGTTCCAGAATCCTTTGGATTTGAGACTGACCTCAGAGTATACTCCTGCTCAACAGCCGACTGTGTGAAGATGCCATTGTATTGGCGTCCTGTGAATGACAGGAACAGATCCTCTCGCCTGGCTAAGTTTATTAGGGAGATCAGAAGGCCACGGGACAGCTGAAGCCGCAAATATCATTTATTAATGAAGAGCTATTTTCTCACTCCCCCCTCTAACACAGCAGCTCTGTAGTTCTCGTAGATCTCACTTGCAGTGTAATCAATGAGTCCATAGATATGGGTGCTGAGCAGCAGCTCTCTCAGTGCAGGAAGGTCACAGTGGTCTGGATTGTCTATGCTCACATCTCCCCACTGGTAGTTTCTGGCCCTGGACTCAAAGTTTTCTCTATCTGCAGAGACAACCAGAAATGGAACCAGACTGTTCAGGTCGTTTCCTGCCGCAGGAGAAGAGTAGACCTCAGGGTCGTCTAGGTCGAAGATGGAGATGTTGTAGTGCTTTATCTGCTCCATGACCTGTCTTTTAACCTCTATCCTCTCTGTAATGCTTAGCCCATCCGACTTGCTGATCACAGGGATAATGTTGACCAGGCCGGAAACCTTCCGAAGAAATGCAATGTCTCTACTCTTGAGGCTAGAGGACGTCGAGGGTATGAAGTATAGGAGGCAGTGGACTCGTGTGTCTTCGTACTTGGGGTTTCTTCTGATCTTCGACTCCTCTGCTATGAACATGTCCAGCTGGGCCTTGATAAAGTTGCAAATCGTCTCCTGTATCTCGCTGTCATCAAACCCCTCTCCAAATCCAGGCGTGTCTATCAAGGTAATCCTCTGCATGATGCCCTCGCAGTCCAGGTTGAGCATGTAGAGGTCGATCCCCTCGTGGCCCCTCGAGGTGACAATCTCCTTCCCTATCAGAGAGTTGAAGAACGATGACTTTCCAGACCCCCTTGGCCCAGCTGCCATGATCGTAAATCTTCTGTTCTGTCTCCGAACAATCATTTGTTTGTTTACCAGGTTTGCGCATTTAACAAATAAAAGATAGGACCTTCTGGCTCCATCATTCCAGGCTGGGAGAGAAGAAGTTCCCAAGACACTCACCAATGGCATTGCAGGCGCCTATTGCATCAAGAACAGAGGCCTGCAACCTACTGCATGCCACTCGCCCGCTCAGAGACAGGTACAGAATGCTCTTTCTATTCATTAGGTATGCAACAGTAACAACCGGGACTCTCTGGCTCTCTTCCGTGGATGCAAGGTCGACACAGCCTTCCGCAACAGCAGACGAGTAGCACATGTCCACCAGGGGCATTCCAAAGTATGATAGGCAAAGGGTCGTGCAGTTGATCATCGTAGACAGTAGAGACCCCCCGTCCTCCCTCACAATGACTTGGATGTCGACTGACGCCTCGGGGAGCAGGACGTCGCCGAAGATGTCCAAGAGGAGACCTTCGTATTCGGACGCCCTCTTCTCACTCACAGGCTCCTGCCTTGAAACGGCATAAAACTCAACCCCGACGCTCAGCTTCCCGATCTCTCTCGGTCCGCTGCATATCACAGACACTTGCGTGTTCCCCTGCCTCATATCCACACGGCCTTTCTCCCCGATTCTTCTCTTTGTCGCCTCTATCCTTCTTAGCTCGTTGGGCCTTCTCCCGTCCTCTCTGAATCCTTCCTCGGAGACTAGCATGGCCAGCAGACTCGGTGCAATTTTACACAGGCTGCCGTGAAGGGCTGAAAAAAGATCCTGCAAGCCGATCCTCGAAAACCCAATGGGTTCAGAGTATGTGAAGTGTAAGGGCGTGTCTGAAGCCAAGAACGTTCAGGACATCGTAAACATCTCGAGACTGCTGGGAATGCCACAGAAGACCACATACTTTACTCTGGCGATTTACTACAGATATATCCTCATGCCAAAGAACAGAGGCACCATTCCAACAAGCGCCGCATGCATATTGCTATCTGGAAAGGTCAATGGATCGTTGAGAAGCCTCGAGCAGATTCTCAAGACAAGCTACAGGTACTACGGAGTCGACCCGGGAAGATTTTTCCAGGAGGACTACCAGGATGCAATAGACATCGAGCTCCATGCCTGCATTGCAATGGACTTCAACTTTGACATGGAGGATCCCTACGGCTTCTTAGAGCAGATATGCATGGACAACGACATCGACAGATCGAGGGCACAGACCGTGTGGGTCGTTCTGAACGACACGATGTATCTGCCCTTTATACTGTCTTTCAGCATAAAAAGCATTGTTGTGAGCTGCATGTTCATCTCAGACATTGCTAGAGGCTGCGGAGGCGGAGACATCGATAAGTTCAAAGAAAGATACAGGCTTGCAGGGATCGACAGCGCAGACATCGATTTTATTTCTAAGGAAATTGTGTCGTTCTATGAGCGTGTATCGGAATAGATTAGACCGCCACACAGAGCTTGGTCTTTGGTGGGCATCAGCATGCTACCTCTTGCAGCACTCATCAACCCAGGCAGAGTATACATCAATTCCAGTGGTGAGCTTATTGGCATCGCAGGCGAAGCTTGCCTCACACACGGAGCAGTTGGCAAATCCCTTCATCAGCGTCTTTTTGACTGTGCACTGGACAACGTTTTCATGGTTGCACACGGGGCAGTTGAATCTCTTTTCGAGCCTGGACTGCCTCTTTGGAATGTTGATTCTTCTTTTTACCCGTCTTCTGCCCATCAAGGGGACTTCCGAGACGGAAATTAACACTGTTTCTGGAGGACATGAGGAACGTATTTCTAGCCCAGAAATGGACATAGTGGAATCTGAGGAAAGTGATGTCGAGCTGATTGAGCTGCAGGGTGAGGTGGAGAATATGGATGCCTTTGATGGAAGACTCAACAAGGAGCTTGTCCAGCTTGAGTTTGGAACGTGTGTTCTTTACGGTAGAAAGGTTCACAAGGAGTTCTGTGTCCTCCGGGCAGACGTCTGCAACGGAAGGCCTTGTCTGAAGATCATAAAGAGGATCAGGTCTGTGTATTTATTCGACAAGCCCCCTAGATACAAGAGATCCAATCTGCCAAGGGACGGCTAGACATCTAGACTGCACACGATGCACTCTTTGTCCCTGCTGAGAAGCAGCTTTCTAAGGAGGATGCCTTCCTCTGCGCTGTAGAACATAAAGTCATAGTATCGATCTGTCGCATCCAGCAATTCGCAGGCCAAGCTTGCACACACAGAATTAATAAAACACACATTTGGCATTGTCTCGTCGTACGCTCCGGTAACATCAAGTGCATCTGTTCTCAGGCTTTCTCCTGCGAGAGCATTGAATTCATCGACTATTTTCCTGATCTTCTCCTCCCTGCTTCCAGATCCATCTCTCCTAAGCTCCACCAGAGACCGGAGCACTCTTTCTCTGTTTGCAGGCGTCACCTCCAGAGGCAAGGATCCCAACGAGCAGGCCCCAGAACCCTCCTCTCTGTACAGCTCCCGGATGCAGTATAGGCATGAGGACCCCCTATAGACTGCCTTTACATGCGCCTTATATCCACTTATCCCACAGTCAATAAGAAGCTTGCACTTAGACCTTTTGAACATCAGATTCAGGCTCATCCTTCCCTCAATGTTGTCAAGAGCCCCAAGAGCCACATCGTATCGATCCAGCACGTCAATGGGTATCTCCTCTATCCTCTGCCTCAGGAAACTCACGCTGCCTCCATACTTCCTGTTCATGAACTCTGCAGCCTTCTGCGACTTGTACTCCCCCTGGTCTTGCTTGGTAAACATAAACACCCTGTGGAGATTGGTCAGATTGATTCTGTCGTGGTCAACCACAAGTATCTCGCTTGCCCTATCTCCTAAAAGCTTCAGCAGCTCCACTCCTGTTCCTCCGCATCCTGAAATTAGCCTGGTGCCACTTACCAACTAGAATTATTCTCATGGGGAGGTTAAAGAGGAACCATTTCAATTCAGGACACATCTGTTTATTTGGAGCTGCGCCACAGGGGGTCAAAACGTCTTAAGAACATCAGGATACACCCTTATTATCTTCTCCTGTACATCAATGAGAATAAGAGCCTGCTCAACAAGAAACAGCTCGTCATAGGTTACTGCACACTTCAGGGCCTCCTCGTAGACCTGCTTGCTATCCTTGTCATTCCTTTCAAGAAGAATCCCTCCCAGGTACACATACGGCTTGAAGAATCTTCCATCTGCCTCAATGGAGAGCCTGAAGTGCTTTTCTGCCTCCTCGGGCTCGTTTCTCATCTGTGCAACTATCCCTTTGAACAGAAAGAACCTGGGGTCTCCGTGGTGGTACTTCTCAAAGGTTCCCATGACCTCCTCTAGTCTTTGCATGTCTTTGTTCCTGAGATAGTACTCGCATGCAATCGACAGGACATGAATGCTCAGTGGATAGCTTTCAAGCGCCTTATGCAGGAGCTCCTGCGCCTTCTCACTCCTTCCATGCCCCACCTCGTAGATTATCCTATCCACATACAGAAAGTCGTGCTCCTCGCGCTCCAGGGCCCTGTCAATAAGCTTCTCGTACATCTCGTGGTTCTTGAGGCCGAGGTGGATCTTCGACGCATAGAACAAGACAGACACGCTGCTGCTGTTCTTCGACACAAAGTCCTCTATATCCATAGGATCATGTCCATGCAGGGTCTTGAGATACTCCCTTAGGCAGATCGAAAAAATCATCTTTTCGTGCTCCAGCAATGAAATAGAGGCCATGTCTTTTCCTCTCACATGGACTATCCCTGCAACCACAAACTTGGATATACTGTCATCTCTCTTCTCTGCCTTCTCAAAGGCCTCGTCATACTTCCCACCCCGGATCAACCTAACCAGCTCGTCACTCACAAAGGATTCGTTTCCAAATAGGTCGGGAAACGTCCCGAAGAAGTTCTCGTACGAGATTCGGGATGGCGCTGCCTCCTGTACCCCTTCCATCTTCCTGGCCTCGCCCTCGGCCTCCAGCTTTAGAATCTCCTGTGCAAGTTTTCTATATTTCTCATCCTTGGTCACGAGCCCGCACAGAAAGGCATCACAGAGCATTTCCCTCCTCATCTCCAGTGCCTTGTGGCATTCATATCTCAGCCTCAGTGCCCTTCCATTTTCAAGTATGTTGATCCTAAGCGACTTACCAGCATACAGGGCTGCCTCCTTGTAGGCCTTGATCTTTGCAAGACATATCGCCAAGTTGTTGTAGACATTGACGAGTCTCTCGTCTTCCTCGTCCACAAGGCTTAGGCATCTCAGGTACGAAAGGGCTGCTTCACTGTACATCTTCTCCTTCAGCAGCAGCAGCCCTCTTTCTATGTGCTCCCGGATGCTTTTCTCCCTCCTGTTTCTTTTCCACCTCCGCACCCCTTGGCACACGAGCATGGTCCCAGACATAATGGCAACTGCTAGAAAAGCCGAAGTCTTCCTCCCCACCATTGGGCCCAAAATATTGGCCGATTTTAACTTCCAAGCCAAACATCCACTCTCCCGCCCTATTGGTCTCCATAAAGCTCATCAAACTTATCAGCAAATCTCGAGTGCTCCCCTTTCATTAGCCGCCCAAGCTCATACACCTGTCTCCTATCCGCCTCAAACAGGAAATACAGCATCACCTCCTTGATTCTCCGGACATGTTCCTCAGGCAGTCTTCCTTTGATCCACGAGAGGCTTGAGATGACAAGCCCATAATATCTTTCCAGGTTCGAGTCCGACTCCCTGAAATCCACAGTGGCCCCAGATAGGATCACCGCCCTTGATGCAACACATACATACATAGCCTCCATGTCGTCGGACGCCTCTCCTTCCTTCCACTCGGACGCAGCACACCTTCTGAGATACAGATAGATCGTGGTCGATGTCTCCTGAGATATCTCCCAGCCGCTCCTGAGCAGCCTGTGCAGAAGCGCAATAATGCTCGGGTTGAAGCAAACAAAGTCCCTTGCTAGCCTTCTTACCAGAATATTCAAGAAGGTCGATCTCTGTCCTCCAGGCTCCAAGGCGCCTATATAATCAGATATAATGCATCTCAGCCTAACCGCCCTTTGGTCCAGGCTCCGGATGTTCCGAAGAAACAAGTCAACAAGGATGTCCCATTTCTTTTCAGCTTCGATGTCTTCAAAGTGCTTCAGCAGCAGATACCCAGAGTACAGCAGGAGATCCGGTCTGCTCCCAACAGACTCCACGAACAGCTCAATATATACAAGGTGCTCGGGGCCTTTCACAAAGAAACCATCAAATATAAACTGTAGCCATTCCTCCTGGGATCCCGGGTGGCAAGCAAAAACAATCATGTCGGACCACGAAACATCCTCCTTCAGGCCCTCCAGGGCGCGGAGCATCTTGGACGGATGCTTTGTAGACTCGATATCGTTGTAGAATGCAATCCGGTCGAATGCTGTCTTCCATGGGCGCAGAGACTCCAAGCACCTGTACTTTGCCACGAGAAACCTGCTGTAGACATGACTCCACTCGTCCAACCCCACATGGTCAGCTCTTGGGAGGACCAGCTTCTGCACCAAGGAATAGGCTGCCGAGAAGTCATTGTTCACAGAGTCTCCCAAGAGACGACACATCGACGGAATAGTTTCTAGGACGCATACCATCGCAAAGATTTCCTCGTAGAGCACCATTCTGCCGCTGGAAAGGAATTCAAGATGGAATATGGCCTCCTTGAGCATTCCCTCGGAGGTCATGGAAACATCGATGGTGAAGCAGAATCTGGTCAGGAGGTCAATCGTCAAGATTATCTCATCTGCATCTCCTTCGTTGATGAATACAAAGCTTGTGTGGCGGGAGACTATTCCTGTGAGATAGGAAATCAGCGACAGCACATACTCGTCCTTTCCATTCATTGTGCCTGGAATATATGTAAGGACAGACCGGAGGGCAATGCAGCATGCCACAATGTTTTTGTCGAGAACGCTGTGCGTCACGTACGTGGTTAGCCTGGCAAATATAGGCAGCAGCCTTTTGAAGCACATTGCCTCGTTGTCCAGCAGAAGCATGACCAATCCTATTTCTCTGTAACTAAAGCTACAGCTAAAGATTCTTTTTATCATCGACCTGTACAGGCTGTATGTCTGGCTGTATCCAAAGTACCTTCTGTAGTGCTCAAGATCGATGCACGACGGTTCCAGCTCACTGATGCATCCAATGAAGTCCTCCATTCCAATGGGAACGATGCTCTGCCTCACAAACTCTGACATTTTCCGGCTAAAGTCCACCTCTACAATCCTTTCTGACTGCGTAAACTCATTGAAGAATGCCCTAAGGTCCTTCATGAGCCGGCTGCTTCCTTCGGATGCTGGGATTGAAAGGTTTGCAAGCAGGAAGTACCTCACATAGACGTCAGGGACAGAGAGGATGTCCTCTACAGACAGGGACGGAGTGTTGGATACCTTCTCCAGAATTTCCTGTCTGTCTGTCTCTATGTAGAAGCCTATGTCGTGGACAACAGTCATCGAAACCTGATCCACAACGGAATTTCAAGGAGGGAGCACCAATGATACTTCGAGACATGCATCGTGTGATAAAAGATGTTTGATAGAAATGGCTCTGAATTTGTGCGCCCGGGACATAGCCCCCATGTCGAGCATAGAGGAAGGAGGGCTTGAGAAGAGGATACACAAGGCAGCACTTCTCGAGACGGTTGCAGTCTTGAACGAGGCTGCAGACGGAAAAAGAGGCAAAAAGAACGGGAGAAGGGCTTCTCCAAAGGGAGAGAAGAGGGAAGGCCAAAAGAAAGACATGCGCAGCAAAGCCGATAAACCCGGAACAAGGCCCGGGAAGCAGAAGAGGAACGCAGTGAGGAAGCTGGGAAAGAGGACGGACGAAGGGAATACCAGGGAAGACAAGGATGCAACGGAAAGCTTGAGGAAAATGACGAGAAAGGAAAGAAGACTGGAAAAGCTGAGGAGCAGGGGCAAGGGGCCGTCCTCGAAGGAGTATTATGAGAAGTTTATCAAGAAACACAAGGATAATGGTGATTCTCCGCAGAAGAAGATCACTAGGGATACCCTCCCCTCGAAGCGTAAGGAGGACTTCCCTATGGACGATGAGGGCAAGAAAAGAAGGGGTCAGTAGGAGTCTATTCCCGGGATTAAATCCTTCTTAGGTTTTTTCCTTTCTATCAAAATAACTTTTGTGCGTGATAGCTGAACATCCCGGCAACCCAGGAGCTTCACAACGGAGCAGCATATAGAGGTTCCATCGTCGAGTATGCAGACATCCACTGTTTTCCTGGCTTTGAAGTGGATCGGGGGCTTATCTCCAGACCAAACCTTCAGGTGAACGTCCTGGATGTCCTCTTCAAGAAGCAAGCTGGCTGAAAACCTGATGGGCATCCTCCTGCAGACACTGACCCTCGGCGGGACGTCCACATCGTACCTGAGGAATCTTATCGATCCGAAGTCTAGACTCTGTATATACTCTACCATGGCCCTGGGGTTGCAGGCAACGGATGCATCGAAGCCGGTGTTTGCAAAGAGAAATGGAGCTCTTTGAAGCATGTCATCCTTCTTCTTACAGCGCAGTTCAACCATCCCCTCGTAAAGGTAGTAGATAAACCAGTACCGGGGATCGTCCTCTCTCCTCATCCGTCTAAATAGCTTTCTGTATTGCCTTTCGCTCTCTCCATCTCTATTCTTCTCCTCAAGAAACTGGCAAAGGATGTCTTTGAAGAAGATATATCCGTCTCCGCATCCATCCGGCCTCGAGCACTCCATGATCTCGAGAAACAGGAAGTGGTCTTCGATAACCCTGCTGACCTCTATCCCGGGATCCGCTCTTTTCAGCTCCCGCAGGACCATCAGCTTCGCAATGTAGAAGCCATCCTCAAGAGATGGTTCGATCTGTGCAACACTCGTGTGCTTATAAAACCGACCCATGTTCGCGAGAAACAGCCTTCTGTTCTTCGATGCAATCCTTCCTATGCATCTGAGTACCTCCCTGAACCCCACATTCACCCCCATGTGAGCAGTCAAAATGTCAAAGACCTCCACATCCTCATACCTGAGATTTGCAAGCAGATCTAGAATGTTTGCTCTGACCTTGACGTTTCTTTCCCTGAGGCTTTCACAGATCTGGCGGACGATCTCCTTATCTATGGCTAGCACGTATCGAACGCTTATCATCTTGAGGTAGAATGTGCAGAGCTCCCTAAGGACATCGTCCTCGTCGTTCAGAGAGTCGACAATGAAGTCAAATGTTCTTGAGGCAGTCCCCGGAGTGACCAACGAATACACAGACGCCACCGTGTTCCTACGAACTTCTGCATACTCGTCCTCGATCCCGTACACTAGTGCTCCACACAGCTCTTGGTAGTCGGCGCTGGCACCCTGCTTGCTCAGCAGTCTCTGGATAATCTCGTCGGAAAGGTTTCTGAACTCTCCAATCGCCTTCGAGGCGAACACCCTTATCGAAAGTTCTCGATCACGCATCCCGCGGCACACAGACCTGAGCACCTTCACCTTATGTTTCTCATCTGAAGAAAACCTCATCAGCTGGCACATAGCGGCCTTCCTAACATCCAAGTTCTCGTCTCTTGCATGCTTGGCCAGAGAAGAGACTCCAGAGCCCCATCCATGCTCCAGGTAGATCGTCCTGATCAGGTGGCTTGGATCATGTTGAAGAGAAGAAGGGGGCACCGCATCCGGGAAGTGTCTGCAGTACAACAGTAGCGAGATCTTCCTTACCTTGGCGTTTCCGTGGAAAAGCAAGCCGTAAATGTCCTCGCAACAGACTGGGCATCCTCTGCAGAGTGCATTCTCGAGATATACAACCAGGTGGTGGTCGTTGCACTCTGCAGAGCACTCCGGGGAGTGATACCAGGATATAGCCCTTGTGCTGCCATTCTCGAAGTCTGCGACAATGCCACGCAGAATCTTGCATCCAGATGGCTCGCGCAGGTCAAATATCTGTAACCCAGGAAGCATGGGTTTGCACCGGAGACGGTAAAAAGAGCTTTCCACAGCTCCCCATGGACAGGCCTCAGAACGTTAAGGACCTAGCGAGGAAGGTCAAGGACAACCTCTCGTTCAGCAGAGAGGTAAGGGGAATGGACTTTGAGAAGGAGTGGGACTTCATGGCGATAATGAGATCGTTTGAGACGATGGGGTTCCAGGGATCGAACTTGTACAGGGCAGTTGAGGAGATTGAAAGGATGAAGAACTCGAAGATATTCTTTGGATGCACTAGCAACATAATCAGCTCTGGACTCAGGGATGTGATTGCCACACTGGTAAAGAGGAGGCACGTCCATGTTCTTGTGATAACAGGCGGAGGAATCGAGGAGGACATCATCAAGGCGTTCAAGCCGACATTCTGTGCAGACTTCAGGCTTGATGGGGCAGAGCTTAGGGACAACGGGCTGAACAGAATAGGAAACCTTGTGATTCCAAGCGAGAACTACGAGCACCTTGAGAGCTGGCTGAACAACATTGTGAACGACATAACCGAGGGATATACGGCAGAGCGTCCGAGAATACTGACCCCATCGTCATTTATAAGGATTCTAGGGGAAAGAATAGATGATGAATCATCAATACTTTATTGGGCAGCAAAGAACGACATACCTGTGTACTCGCCTGCAGTTGTGGATGGCTCTCTTGGAGACATATTGTCGTTCCATCCCCGAAGGAAGATGCTGAAGCTGGACATTGTCGAGGACGTGTATCGGATTAACTGCGAGACCATTTTCTGCGGGGAGACTGCGGCCATCATACTCGGGTGCGGGGTTGTGAAGCACCACATCCTCAACGCTAATCTATTCAAGAACGGTCTTGAGCACTGTGTTCTGATCAACAATGCCCAGGAGTTTGATGGAAGTGATGCAGGAGCCAGCCTGGACGAGGCAGTCAGCTGGGGTAAGGTCAAGCCCGGAACGAGAGGCGTAAAGGTGTTTGGCGATGCAACAATACTGTTTCCACTGCTTGTTGGAGCAACCTTCATGAGGAAAGACAAGGACGTTCCCAAAGGGGAGTAATAAAGCTCTTGGCTTAGCTGTTCTGGTCTACCGTGTACTCAAGCCCTGGATCATTCCCATATCCACAAAGCGATATCGGCGTGTCGACGCACTCGGCGGCCATGTCAATCTCATAAGGATCAGCACCAGTGTCCTTCATCCCCGTACAGTATAGAAAGCACTCCATGGAATCCGTCCTGCTTGCCTTTGGCTTCAGCAGGGTGACGCCACCGTAGAACTTCCTGAAATGGCCGGCAATGTATGGAGTGCATTCCCCCCGGAGATACTTACCCACAAATGAAGACCCTGGCCTTGAGACTCTCAGTGAGGTGGCAAGCGCAGATTTCAGGAGTTCTATCTGCAGATACTCGTCTATCTCATGGATTCCCGTTATATCCGGGGCTCCGTCACATATCACAAGATCTGCTGGCCTTCCAAGCACCTCCAGTATCTTTTCCAGGCATGACGCCGAGGTTATATCGTCCTTGATGCACATCACGCCTTCTATGGGAACGATGTCCTGGATATCCACAGACACTATCCTTGCGCCTCTGTTTCTTTTCAACAACTTCTCCGATGCATACTGGGACCAGCTTCCAGGTGCTGCACACAGATCTACAACACCTTCAACGTCTCGGAATATGTCGTGCTCCTCGTCTATGTGCATGAGCTTGTACACACTCCTGGCTCTGTATTTGTTCTTCTTTGCAAGCCTGTAGTACACATCTCTTTTCTCCTCTCCATCCATTCCACAGGGAACAAAAAATCATCATACATTGCGCCCCATACTTCACCCCGAAGAAAGACCCCTGTATGTTTGGTCTGATGTCGGTTGTGTATGGAACTCTGTTTCTCCTGAACTCCATTGTCATACTTGACGAAAAGAGGTTTCTGTCGAGAGTCGGCCTTCCTCTGTCTCCAGAGGCCAGGAATGCCCTTGGGCCGACTCGCAAGAAGATGGTTGATCTGATCAGAGCGGTCAGAACTGTAATGAAGATCCCCCTGGTAGTGCTAAACATAGTGTTCATAGCATATGAGGCATTCTTTGGATAGGAAAGCAATGGTGGATTCTGTTTATTCATAGGGTGTCGCTGAGGTCATGACAGTCTATGTCGAAGGAGGGATCTCTCTCCCTGTCGGATTCATCGGATGTCGCATCGTTGTTTCTAAATAAATCGTTGGAGTCCAGAGCCTTTTCGTTGATCTTATGGATTCTCTGCACCTCTCTGATGTAGTTTTTGTCGTAACAGCAGTTTCCCAGCGAGTTTCCAAACTGCCTCAAAGCCCTTTTAAGAGCATCTGTTGCAGCCTCTTTCTTCGCCTTCTCGTATGCCATGGCTCTGCACTTCTGATTCTCTGCACTTCCAAACCCGATGTCTTCTCTGTATGTCCCGTCCTTGAGCGTAACCCTCACCAGACAGGACACTCCAAGACCGACCCTCTTGTCCTCAGCCTCTTCGTAGTCAATCGACATGCTTCGTATTTCCGAAGACCAGCCATTGAATCCAAAAATCCTGTTTGCTAGGCTTATGATCGTCCAACCCTCGACGTATGCTATCTTCGACATGTTGAACCCGGGCCTGTAGCTGATGAACTCCGGCCCAAGCTTCTGGCTGAGGAGCTTTGATATCTTCCTTGTCCTTTTCTTACCAAATGCAGCATGTCTCCAGCCTCTTGGTTCGTCGTCTTGCATCAGTACCCCTTAAAGGACTCGCATTTCCGAAACAGCAACAAATAAATATTTCTCTTGGAAGGGGTAACAAAAATGGACCCTCTCATGAGCGCATTCAAAGCAAGAGAAAGCAAGACATTCTGCAGTCCGATTCCACACAGATACGAGCAGATGTTCAAGACAAGGAAATACGATCTGGAGCACTTTGGGCTGACCTTCTTCCAGCGTGCAGTGTGCTTTTCTGCGTGCTTGGGGGCGGGGGTTCTTTCATTTCTCTACAGCATGATCAAGATAGTCAGACTCTCGCCATCGGGATTCATACTCCCATATACCATCTCCAACTTCCTGTTCTTCATCATGTTCGGGTTTCTGCTTGGATTCAGATCGTATCTTGAGGGGCTGTTTTCAAAGAAGAAGCGCGTGCACAGCTCCTGGTTCATCGGATGCACCCTACTAACACTCTATGTTGTCCTGAAGTACGACAGATACCTGCTCAACTTGGCATTCTGCTTCATCCAGGTAGTTTCGTTCATCATGTTCTCGCTGACCTTTATTCCTGGCGGAACCTCCGGTGTATCCAGCATAATAAGTATGTTCTTCAAGAAATAAATGCTTTTCCAGCCTTTAGCCTATCGGCCCTAGAGCCGTGTTCTCGAAAAGGACTCTTACAAAGACTAAATCATTTACTAGATAGGAAGGAGAATGCAATTGATAACAGAACCACCATCAGGGCTATCGCAGCCTGGGGCAGCGACGAGCTAGGCACAAGCTTTGCAAGTATATGCAGGAGAAACACATTTGCAATGAAGATGAGAGATATCACAAGAACCTGCATAGGAGAGATCTGGAGCCTTGATGGCTGGTTGTACAGTAGTTCGTTGAGCTTGGTCTGCCTCTTCTTATACTGCTGGATCTGGTTCTTATTGCTTGTCGGCTTTGCCATTTTGAGGGTTAAACATTCGCGATTTTAAGGATCTTCTGAGCATCCGCCTCCTCCAGCTTTTCTGCCGGCCCTAGAAATCCATGTCAAACCCAAACTGCAGCCTCTGGACCTGTTTGTTGTTGGTCATTGGGACTGCAAAGCTCATTGTTACCACAGGGCCGTCCTTGGCCCTCATAACAGGTACGCTTGCCCCCAACCCAACAGAAGCCCCAAAACATTCGTCGTCCTTGTAAGACCGGGACTGTATTGCAGACTTGAGGCCTTCCACTATGCTTCTGTTCTCAGACACGTACCCTAGCGACCAAAAGACGAACCCCTTTGCATCCCATTTGGATACACCCACTCTATGAGACGCCTCGAAGAAGGAGCTTCCTCCAATCTTCAGGCCACAGTTGCTTGGAGATATACTCATGCCCTTGTACCCCCTGATGTTCTCTCCAAGATAGTACCTTTCTGCTATATGCGGCTCTCCAAGTATCGTTCCCGTGGAAAGACGCAGGTCCGTGAACAGACTTCTTGGAAAGGTCTTTCTCAGCACCGTCTCGGCCTGTGTCTTCAGAAACACCCTGCACGACCGCGAGTCAAAGATGCCGATCTTGCTCTTAATCCCAATGCCCGACATCTTTTGCTTGATCTCTACAAACACCTGGTCGAGATATCCGATCTTTTCCCGCCCGGCACATATCCTCTGGTCTTCCTTCTCAACCTCTAGGCTTACGCGAGTGTGGGGATACTCCTCGTGTGGAGACTTCATCACATCCTTCAGTCCAAATATGCTGAAGAAGCTCAGAGACCCGTGAAGAATAGGCCTAGTAAATCGGAGACTCATGTCCTTCGAGGTGGATATGGAGGCCTCGAGATTTTCTGCCCCTCCAAGCAGGTTTGGAAGCTTCAGCTTGAGATACCCCTTTGGAACCCTTCCTGTTGTGTCTCCGCTGAAGCTGATTCTTCTTTTCTCCTCCGTGACAGATAGCCCATCGCCGGCCCTGGCCACTGCAGAAAAGATCTTGAGCTTCCTGAGCCTGTCTATAACCTCGTCAACCCCGCCTTTCCCAGGCAGCCTCTGGATCTTGTCGAGGAAGCTTTCTTTTGTTCTCTCTATTCCCGCTATTTTGAACATAGGGTATCCTCCTGGGGATTGGAACAGATTAAATATGGCTAGAATAGCACCGGAGCAACCGACTCGTAGAATGTGTGCACAGCAAGTCTTTAATGCTTAAACCCTGACATCTGTCTTGCAGAAGAGAATGTCCCTAATCCATCCAACACGTGGGAAGTAGCATCCACGAAGCTCAAAGCAAGGGCTGTCAGTGAGATCTCCAGCGATGTCGTATGTGCTTCGAAACACCCCGGTAAGCCTCTTGGCATCGCTCCATCCAATAATCCTGCTCCAGATAACCTCTGACCTGTCTGACCTTCCTCCGTAAAGGACTCTTACATACACAAAAATCTGCTTGAGATTGAAGTGGAACTGGCTCGAGAGGTCGATGCTCGGCTCGAAAAGCACCACCTGGGTCTTTCCATAGGCCTTGTACTCCCTTATCCTTAAGGAGGATGCAGGAGGCGCCTTTGTCACAAAGAATGAGAATAGGAACACAGCCAGGAGAAGAATGACCGTCGGACTGAACGTAAACGACACCAGCGCGCTGAGTCTCCTGCCAGCAGTCTTCATCGGGGCAAAACAAAAATAATTCAAAAATGCCGGAAGCCTGGCCGCCAAGGGATTTTCCAGAAAAGTAGGTATTTGAATCCGGAGGGCCAATCAATACATTTATTGAATACACGATAATTTATCCGGAACATTGTAGATATCGGCAATTAATTTCCTATCTGGGAATATGATGGATAGCTCAAGATCAGCCATGTGATGTATTTAACAGGCACAGTGAGGTTGCTGACAATCTTGGCCTTCGGGGCTTCCTGTGGGCCATTGTCTTTAGAGACCTTCTTCTTTGCTGCGCCTCTCGAGACAGACCGTGAGTTCTGGAACCATATCTGTATGGTTCTTGGGGACATGTTCAGCAGGATGGCCAGATTCTGCCTTGTGTCATGCGAAGGATACTGTGTGATCTCGAAGATCTTTGTCAGGACATACACCTGGATGTGTGTCTTGTATCTGTACCCTGAGAGCCCGAGATAGCTCTTGTCTGACAGCCTTCTTAGCTTGACAAGCCCGGCCATTGCCTCGCCCTCCATTATCCATCTTGGATCTTTCATGCCCACAAATCCCTGTTCCCATCTATTTTTATCCAACGATTCTTGCAGATAAATTAAATCGAGGCTTCCGCCCGTATTAATTAGCCTGTATTACCCAAAGTGGGTTCTGCCATGCATTTCCGGCCGTCGCCTCTATCTGGCCTAATTGGGTTCCCTACTGTAAAGCCCAATTTAATTATATGGGAAAGCTCCCGGCTGGATGCATCCAGGATGTCTTCAGAGTCATCTGAAGTGTCCGCCTTCGCACCCGTCCTGCCATGTGAGGATGGAGGCAGGCGCAGATGTATTTGGTTTTTAATCCATCCCCAATGAAAAGACTCGTGTCCAAGCTTCTGAACCTCGAGCTGCTTTCCGAGGCAGAGGTCCAGGGCATCTGCAACAAGGTGTCGGAGATTCTTATGCGTGAGCCAAACGTCCCAAACAAAAGGGCTCCTGTCATTGTTTGTGGAGATATCCATGGACAGTTCTTTGATCTTGTAAGCCTGTTCAGAATCGACGGAATCCCCTCGGGGAAGAGGTACATCTTCCTTGGGGACTATGTCGACAGGGGGAGAAACTCGCTTGAGTGCATACTGCTCCTTCTTCTCCTGAAGATCCTGTATCCAGAAAATGTCACTTTGATAAGGGGGAATCACGAGCAGTCCACCATCAACAGGGTGTATGGCTTCTACGAGGAGATTGTTGAGAAGTATGGCAACCCGAGGATATGGAGGATGATCAACGAGGTGTTTAGCCTGATGTGCATTGGATGCTTAGTTGATGGAAGAATATTGTGTGTGCATGGAGGCATATCGCCTAAGATCATGTCTCTGAACCAAATAAGGAGACTCGACAGGCTGCAGCCCATTGGAGAGGGAAGCGAGTTTGCAGACATCCTGTGGGGAGATCCCTATGAGGGAAGAGGTTTCCAGGCCAGCCCTCGGGGAAGCGGATATCTTTATGGAGAGGATGTGGTAATAAGGTTTCTTGAGCTGAACGGACTTATAAGCATCGTAAGATCCCATCAGCTTGTCATAGAGGGCTACAAGTTCCACTTTCCAGAGAGGAACGTGATTACTGTGTGGAGTGCCCCCAATTACATGGGGAAGTGCGGAAATCCAGCAAGTATTCTTCGGATCAACGAGACGTTGGATGTTTCTGACAAGGACTTCTGTATATTCAAGGCCACGCCACAGAGAAAGGAGTTTCTTGAGAAGCTCGAGGGATTCAACTTGTGATGGAGGCCTTGCAGATTTCTTTACTCCCCCCGATCCCATAATGTTCACGAGGCTCAAGACTGCGGAGGAGGAGCGAAGGGTTGGCGTTCTTGAGGCATATGCAGTAAGAACCTCCAAGCACGATATAAGGAAGTTTCTTCGCGCCATGGAGTACAGAAGACTTCCTCGGCACCTGAAGAGAATCAAGCCGCAGGACTCGGACCTGCTTGTACTTGTTGACCTTGTTCAAGATGGCGGTTCTATGGACAGGGTTGTAGGGCTGGTGAGAAGCATGGCTGAGGGTGGATTTGGGAACGGGCTCCCTGCTGAAGATCTGGCATCTTCAATTGAGATTGTGAGTGTTCCAGAGCACCAACCGATAACAGACTCCCAGTACGCAGAAGGCACAGCACTCTGGCCGTGCATCAGAACCCATAGATTCATAGAAGAGCTAGATATCGAGTATATCACGAGGGTGGTAGAAATGCTGAAGACAAGGAGTGCCATCTCGATATGCTGTGGCGCTTGCATCATAGCAGGCGGAGAGGGCATAGTGTCGGTCCAAGAAGATACTGATGATGTCCTGGGACATTCGGTATTGAGGGCTGTTGAGGAGGTTAGCAAGGCCCAAGTATCCTATCTGTGCACCGGGCTTGATGCGTTCATACCCAGAGAGCCCTGTCTGTCATGTTCTATGGCATTTGTGCATGGAAGAATCAAGAGGGTTTTCTGCGTCAAGAGAGTTTCTGGAGGCCCCTTCTCTGGTCTTAAGATCAACTACAACAAAAGCTTGAATCACAGATATCCCGTCTACTTTATGGATGAGCCCTACGAGCTGGCTTGAATACACCAGAGCCATAACAAACACTTGATTCTGCATGAGGCTTTGGCATGATAGATAAGAATATATATGATGTTGAGGAATTTAATGGATCTCGGCAGCAATGTCAGCCTTCCTGGCTCCGTAGAACGCCTTCTTCTCTGCACTTGTCTGGAACCTCCCGTGTCCTATCTTCGACGACGTGTCGACAAACTTGATCACAAGCTCCTCTCCAGCCCTCTGTCGGAGAAGGCTCTTCCGAAGCGTCACAACCCTCTTCCGGGCCCCCACAACCGCGCCCTTCACCATAATAAAGTCGTTCCGAACCTCTCCATAGTGCGGAAATCCTCCCATCGGCGAAATCGGCTTCTCCGTAAGGTCAAACTCCGTCTTGATGTTGCTGCTCCCATTTCCAATCATGTACACCCTCTTGTTCTTCTCCGTTCTTCTATGGAATCCCATCTGCCCCGCACGTGCAATCGAGTACATCACCCGGCTCGGGTGCCACGCCCCAATGCATGCAACCTTCCGGATCCCCTTGCGCGACTTCCTGGGCTGCTTGCGCACACCAAACCTCTTCACTGTCCCTTGGAACCCCTTTCCCTTCGTCACCCCGATCGTGTCGATGTTCTCGTTCACCCCAAACACCTCTCCAATCGCAATCTCCTTCTCAAGCCTCCCAAGAGCCCACTCAACCTTCTCAGAAATGCTTCCTCCGTTCACCTGGATCTCTGCAATGTGTGCCTTCTTCAGCCCAAGGCCCTTGATCAGCGTCGGCTGCGTCTGCACAAGAACCCGGACACAGTGTGCCCTCTCCTTGATCATCTCAACACGGGACTCACACACAGAGCCCTTGCAGAACTGGCCTGCACTCTCCTTCGACGCGTACCTGTTTCCGAACATCCTGCGGAGAACCCCATCGCTCACATACGCCGCCGTCACAATCGGCAGCCTGCGGAGCCCGGTGACAGTCTTCTCATACCCGACTATCCCATACACAACCATCGGCGGAGCCTCAAGCACAGTCACTGCATCCATGATCTCCCGGGAAAGCTGCTTGTTCTTCGCAACCTGCGTCTTTGTCCTGACCACATGTGTCATCCCGGCCTTGTATGCCATGAACCCAGTCAGGTGCACGGGCTGCGACCTGTCGTCTGCAGGAAACGCCCCCGCAGCAGGCCTGATTGTCTTCGACCTCTTTCGCGGGCAGAACTGCAAGGATCCATGTCTCGGCGCATTAAACTTCCTGCAGCTCATTTGATAAGGGCACAAATTTTTCCCGTTAAGCAGATCTCCTCCAGAGAATGCCCGAGCAAGTGCTAAGTGCCGGGCGTCCCACTGTCTCCAAGACGCACCACCATGCACTTGATGCACGGAATTTTCTACCCCGCAGATGAGCTTCCGCCCCGAATACAAGGAATACTTTAAACAGGGAGCAACAGCAAGAATATACAATGGTGCATTTGAGGATGCAGGATTCTACGATGAGGTGGACATAAAGGAGTTCGAGTACAGCAGAGAGGAAAAGACATTCTACTATCCATGTCCTTGTGGCGATAGATTTGAGATATCCTTGGAAGATCTAAGGAATGGAGAGGTTGTTGCAAGGTGTCCTTCGTGCTCTCTGATTGTCTGCACGGTTTACGAGGCAGAAGACCTCGAGAAGTATCTCTGATGTGCAGAAATACGGCCCAAAAGGCTGGGAAAGAAAGAATCTTCTATCTCTGTCTTTTGCACAATCCCCAGACTTAAACCCATGGATGTTCAGGCCCAAAGATGGCGAAGAAGCAGCAGGAGAGCAAACCGAAGTCGACCAGAGACATGAGAAAGGAGCTGGAGGAAAAGGCGTTTGGGCTGAAGAACAAGAAGCAGAAGGCAGCCATTCTGAAGCAGATTGAAACCCTTAATCTCAAGGAGCAGCTTGAGAAGAAGGAAAAGATGAGGATGGAGGAGAAAAGGAATGTGCCTGTCAAGCAGGTGATTCCCGTGGGGGTAGATCCCAAGACAGTCCAATGCATCAACTTTCTGAACAAGACGTGTGCAGATGGAGATGCATGTAAGTTTGCACATGGAGAGGCCAGGAAGACAGAGAAGCCAAAGGAAGAGGATGTGCCCTTGGGGCCCAAGCGCATATGCCAGTTCCTCATTGATGCCATGAACTCTGGGGAGTACAACGACGGCTGGACATGCCCGTTCCCGAGATGCAGCGACATCCACAAGCTGGTGGACATCAAGGACAGCACTCAGGTCGAGCTAAGTATTGAGGAGTACATCGAGCTGTCCAGGCAGTCTCTGCCAGAGAAGCTTACACCTCTGACTGAAGAGACGTTCAAGGAGTGGAAGCTCAGGAAGCAGAAGGAGGAGAAGGAACATGCCAGGAAGGTCAAGGCACTCGCAACGGGAACAAAGGGGGTGGAGCTGTTTGAGACAAGAAGAGATCTATTCAAAGACGATGAGGAGGCTGGAGAGCTAGACTACACAGAGAGATGCTATTCGGAGTCGGAGGATGAGGAAGGCCATTCCAAATAAATGCTTTATTTCTGCTAACCAATCTTCGCTGTGTGGAGGAGATCTTCCTCACAGCCGCCATACTCTTCAATGTCAAATCCCCACTTACCAAGAGGAAATGCCTTGAAGATTTCTGCTGGATGCACGCTGTGCTGGCTGTGTAATATCGATATGCACTCTGAAATGCAGTCCTTCCATCTTTCTATCTCTTCCTCGAGATCCCCATGCTTCTCTCGGAACTGCCTCATCATCCTTAGCTTTCTGTTGACATCCTTTTGGATGAAGAGCGGATTCTTGAACTGATCTGAGTATCTTCTTCTCACAGTCTTTTTCTTGCTTTCTCCAAGCTTGTAGAACATCCTTCCGTCGACGCACAACTCCTGGTACTCCTCTGCATTTTCCGGCTTGGTGGCAGTATACATCTAGGGAATGTGTGCAGAAATATTTCTTTCGGTGGCAACGGTTTGTGTGGATGGCTTTGCCAATGTAGTCTGGCAGAGAGCCGTTTGCCAAGTTCTCCCGCCAAGATTGGAAATGTTTTTATGGAGAAGAAGAGGCCTGAAATGCTGATGAAAAGAGTATTCCAGGACATTACAAACGTCAACAGGAAGAATATCAAACTGACGATCCACAAGTCGTCCCATAGAAGAAAGCTGGTGCAATGGCTGTACGAGGTGACAGATGACTTCGGGTATTCTCAGGTGACATTCTCGACAGCAGTCTTTATTCTGGACAGGTACACAGAAGCTCGGGGTCTTGACCTTGAGAAGTACCAGCTTGTGGGGATTTCAGCTCTTTTCCTCAGCGCAAAGATAGAAGAGAAGTGGTGCAAGGCGGTAGATGACTATGTGCATGTTACAGACGGCGCATGCTCCGGGAAGGAGATCCTGGACAAGGAGATTGAGATGCTGGAGGTGTTTGACTTCAACATGATGCTCCGGCTTCCCCACTCCTTTCTCCAGGAGAGGTATCTTGAGAAGGCATCCGACAAGTACACCATGAAGCAGAGACAGGAGATATTCTTCTGTGCATTCTCATATGTGATTGAAAAGAACATCTGTGGGAGCAGCATGTACTGGATATACCTGGAAGGCGTCAAGGAAGCCGAAAAGGTGCTCTCTGGATGCGAGATAGATACAGGCCTTAGGTTCTATCTAGAGAACAACAGAAAGATTAAAAGCATATTTATGTAGGTCTTGTAGAACAAGATTATCCTTATAGAAGGATGTCTCTGCACAGCTCGTCTTCCTCCGTGGGCCTGCTCTTCCTTGCAGCATCCACATCTCGTTCAACCTCGGCAAGAATGCTGCTCCTCAAGGCATCGAGCTCCTCTTCAGAGTAGAATGCAAGGAGTCGTCTTCCCACGTCCTCCATGCAGTCTCTTTTCTTCTCGGCATCCACCTCCTCCCTGCTCCTGTAGGACTCTCTCTCATCGGCGGCAGAGTGTGTGCAGAACCTGTACGTGTCAATCTGCACAATGATCGGCCCGTTCTCGACAGAGTATTTCCTTGCATACTTCAAGACAGACATCAGCCCAAAGATGTTGCCGTGCCCAATCCGAATCCCCGGTATTGCCCCTCCCCTGAGATAGAAGTCTGTGTCTGCACTGACACTGCTTGCAGGGGTCCACATTCCATATCCGTTGTTTTCGCATACAAAAACTATGGGCAGTCTCCAGACCATTGCCATGTTGAAGCTCTCCCACACTTGGCCCTGGTTTGCTGCCCCGTCTCCATAGAAGGCATAGCAGACCTTCCCGCCCTGGCTCCAGCCCATTCTTCTGTTGTACTCCAGTGCATATGCCATGCCTAGCCCAAGAGGTATCTGTGCACCAACAATCCCATGGCCTCCAAAGAAGCTCTTGTTGTACAGGTGCATCGACCCTCCTTTGCCCTTGCACACCCCGGCCTGTCTTCCAAGAACCTCTCCCATGATCTCCAGAATGCTGCATCCAGTCACATATGCAATTCCATGGCATCTGTACGAAGACACCGCCACATCTCCATCCATCGCATACTCTAGAGCGGCATATATCCCCTCCTGTCCGATCGAAAGGTGGCAGAACCCTCTGATGTTCTTTCTCTTGTACTCTCTGTCCATTGCCTCGTCCATACACCGCATTCTCATCATCTGCTTGTAGATATAGACCGCCTTGTCCACCCCGATCCTGTGCACTATGCCGATTTCTTCCTTTCCGATCCGATGGGCTTGGATAGAATCCAGTATCTCCTGGACATCGCAACTCACATATCTCTCTCCTTCCATGACCCACAGCCACAGGTCAGGCCTTCAAGCTCTTCCTGTAACAATGTTTTGCCTGGCGCGGATGACACAACAAGCAAACCTGCCAACCCATCAAATGGCCAGCCAGAAAATCTTGAGTGCGGTCGACTCAATCAATGATCTTCTGAAGACCTTACCGCCCCAGCCAACAGCCGTGAGATGCTACGACTCGTTTGTTCCAAAGGAGATGGCTGGATGCTTAAGGAGAAGAGCGCTGGAAAGCACGCTCCCTCTCCTCGAAAGAATTGTGTGCGACATCAAGTCTGCACAGGAAAAGCATACTGCCCTGGATGCCGGAGAGATGTGCAGCAGAAGAGAATTTGCAACAACCCAGCTCCATCACCTGAGGCTTTCTATGGAAAATGAGTTTGAGGAAGCCAAGATCAATAGAGTCAAGGACCTTCTCAGCGAAATCGAGTATTACGAACGAATCGGAGCGAGACCAGTTGGCAGAATCAATGTTGGGAAGGAGGCAACCACAAGGATATTCAGGATGCTGTCCCGTGTCAGGACAAAGCCCGTTGATTCATATATTTGGGGGTACCTAAAAAGAAGAGTCTGCTTCTTCCACGAATCCCCCTCGGATATCGAGATCTCGTCCTTAAAAGCAATGCTAAGGCTTCTTCACGAGAACGATTCGGAGGCGCCCCGGGGCCAGAGCCAACCTTGTGAAAGACAGGAATAAAGTTTAATATAAATACCTTCCTTCTGGACAGGCTGGGGTACAGAGCCTAACCTTCCTAGGCAGAGACATTGGGCACCACACGCTTGTTTCTCAGGGATGCCGTATTCATCCCCACCTTTGTCTTCTCGACGAAGTTGGGCAGCTTCGGGGGTGGCGTCTCGATGTTGACAGAGGTGGCCACTCTGATGAGTACGAGGTTGAGCAAGTTCAAGCACAGCGATGGGATGGATATCGTGATGTAGTAGTACTTTATCATCTCGATGTTCTTCATGATTATTCTGGTGCATGTCATCTGGTTGCTGCACTCCATGAAGTACAGGATGATGTTTCTGATCGATGCGTTGTTGTAGAGCCTTCCGAGCTGCCTGGACACGTCGGACTGGTATCCTATTTTGACGTACAGAAACATAGTTATCAGCATGAGCAGGGTGAGCATGCCGGTTACAAAGTACAGCCTCATGTACAGCCTCGTCTTACTGTTGATTCCGCAACTTGCAAACAGGCCCAAAGTTATGTTTGTCATCGAGGTGGTCCTGAATATCGTGGTTATTCCTCTGATTCCCATGTTGAGGTGCTCCGACTCCATGCGCACAAACATCAGGTGCGGAATAAGAAAAAACGGCAGGGGGATGTTGATGACAATCAGTAGGACAGATGCGAGCTGGCACAGAGACCTTATGTTCCTGAATGCTGTAGTTGTCATTGTGTGCTGGACCTGGCCGCCTTTTAAGACCAGGCTCTTCCAATTGGAGCCCCATGCTTTAAGGGGCTAAGGCTTCAATCTGCACCTGGTAATAAAGGAGAAGTGTCCCGAGCCATGGCCAATCCAATCCAGCCCTTTCCAACCGTGCAGCATCCACTCCAATACCAAGGGCTCAACCTGCCCGAGCCCGATATTACATGGATCCTGCATTTACCCATATACAAGAAATGTCTCTCATTCTTCTTCATGTCTTGGGAATGGCAGCAAGAAACTATGCCATCCTGCTAAACTCGTCCAGAGGCTTCTACAACTACAGGCACATGGCAAATGTATATGTTTTCTACAATGTCCTGAGGCAGAATGGATTTGAAGACGACCAGATTCTTATTGTTTCGTACGAGAACCAGATACAAGACATAAGAAACAGTGACCGGGGAGGCGTGTACATAGACGAGGATAGTAAGATCCCGTACTCTGCCTTCAGCCCGACCAGCAATGTCCTTGAGGAACTCCTAAATGCCATTTCAGGGAACAACGCTAAGCTGAAGGATGCAGACGAGTCCTCGAACATCTTTATTTATCTCAATGGGCATGGGAACGAAGCGTTCCTGAAGTTCGGGAACATTCACTTCATGACTAGAGACGACCTGATGCCAAGGATATCCAAACTAGCTGCCCGGGTCAACAAGATCCTGCTTGTGATTGACACGTGCCAGGCAGACGCCCTGGTTGACAGGAGTGCGCTGCCCAGGAATGTCCTTGTGGTGGCGACAAGCAAGATAGGGCAGCCGGCGATCTCCTCGTTCAGCTCGTCGCTCATTTGCGCAAATGTCATCGACAACTTCCCGTACTTCTTTTTCAAAAGGTTTGGAAAGGGGATCGGCAGGAAGGTTAGGCTTATGGATCTACTTGCAGAGCTCAACAAGGAACCTCTTGGGTCTGAGCTTGTCTTTGATGAGAGGAAAGACTTTGTCTTTGAAGACTTCTTTGTGCAGAACAGCGCCTTGGAGCTCCTTCCATTCAGGGAAGCGTAGTGTGTTCTATTAAAGAGTGTGATTTTGTAGCTTTTTGTGTTAGTGGTAAGGTCCCCCGATGGAAAGAGAAGAAAAGATCCCCTTTGATGAAGGAAGAGGAGGCAAAGGTAAGTGGGATGAGTACAGCATCCTCAACGACAGCATCTGCAAGGAGAGAGGCACGGATAAGGGGAGTTCGCTTGAATGGAGGTCGTACAGAAACGAAGAATGTAATTCTGATACAGGATCACAGGATGGCGTGAAGACTTTCCTGAGTGAAGAGGCCCCCTCCGCAAAGAAGCAGAGAGACGAAGAGGAGAATGGCAAGGAGAACGGCAGGCCGCTGGTTTCAGGGCTGAGGAAGAGTGTTTCTGGGAATTCCAAGGCGACCGGTCGAAGGAAAGGGGAAGAACCGAGGTTAGAATGGATTGAAGGGAACGGATCCTCGGTATGCCCAGGGATCCAGCAAAACGTCTCAAAGCAGAGATATGAAGAGCACATGAGAAGATCAGAGTATGCAGATGCTGAAGACAAGCCTAGATGCGAAGTATCGAAAGGGAATCTCGAGGATGTGCAAGTAACACAAATACAGAAGGAAGAGAACATGAGGAAGGTCCTCAGGGCTCAGGAGGGGGATCTTTGGGCCAAGGACCAGGAAATTCTTCTGCTCAAAGAGAAGATGTCGATGCTTGAGTCACGGATGGAAATATCTGGGAAAGAGTATGTTGCAGAATGTGTTCTGAGAGGAGAGGCTGCGGTGAAGATGCTGGAGGAGGAAATAAAGAAGGAAAGGGCAGCATTTCTGGAAAGGATCGGCGAGGAGGTGGAGAAGTCGAGAATGCTGTCGAAAAGAATCGAGGGGCTTAAGAAGATCATCAACGAGCTGGTTAGGAAGATAAAAAGAATGAAGCAGAAGGCAGAGGGGTCCCGGACAGAAGACGTATTCTAGACATAGCGCAGCAGACATAGCCCCAAATGTTTGATTCTGAATACTTCAAGAACCTCCTGAACGAAACAACAGCACTAATAGCCAACAGGGCTGAAGAGGGAAACAACAGCGATGAGATGGAGGTACGCATCGAGAGCAATGTCGCCACCCTGAAGTATCTTGCAAGAGAAATAACAGACGAGGACCTGCGCAGCAGAACACTAAAGAGAATAGACATGCTATGTCTTGAGCCCGAAGAGTTTGAGATGAACGAGGTTCGGAACAGAGCCTCTGGAATCAGCAAGAGCAGCGAATGTTCTGACAGGATAGAAAGAGACATTCTAAGATACACCAAGAGGCTCCACGGAAAGGTCAAGAGGTTCATGGAGAGTGTTGATCTCGACAGCAGGGTGCTGGGAGAGGTGACAGACAAGATGTCCCGGAATCTGATGGGGACATCCTCGGCATTGAGGTTTATGAAGACAGATGGATGTGGCATTCCCACCCTGAGGATTCTTGCTTCCGTGGTGACTGCCTTCATCGTGATGTACTTCATCATAAGATTTCTGTAGAGACTGGGCATTTTAATGAAGAAGCTTGCCACTAAACATATTACTACATGTCGTCCTGGACGTCTTCTTTATTTCTCCTTCTCTCCAAGAAGATCTCCTTTCCTGTTTTTCCTGCTCTTGGCTTTTCTGTCCTTGGAGCCTTCATCTTCCAGTTCCTGAAGTCTTCCTCTGTAATCTTGTGCCCGTTGTCTGCACTCCAGCTGGTTGATGTTCTTTTCTCGTTTCCTTTTATGCCGCTCTTCTCAAGCTTTCTAACAACCAGTCTGATTATGTCAAATATCATCGGCGTTGAAATGTACTTTCTTGCATCTCTAGCCGCCTCGGCCAGAACGTCATCCCCCGCATTGGAGAGCACTTCCGGCATGCTGTTTGGATAGTCCTCTCTGCAGAGGAATTCGAAGCGCTTCTCTCCAACAGATATCTCATAGACAGACCCTGTGTCCTCTGTGCGGTGCCTCAGACTGTCTCCAAAGATGTATTGCAAGGCATCATATTCATCCATGGGTGTCCCCGCATCATCTTTCTTGTTCCGATGGGATGTGCCGTTGCATGGCAGGAGCCATTGTCACGGGTGTTAGCACAGCAAATCCACATTGACATATCCACACGCTCTTTGCTGTTGTCCAAAAGTCCTGGCTCCCAGCCTAGTATCATGGTCATTTCCATCTTCCTACACCCCATCGGTTGAAGGTAATCCTCATGCTCCGGACATTTGTAATAGCTGCGGTCTATCAGTATGCCACTACGACTCCTATTCCCAACTAGTTTCGTATGGAAAAGCAATTAATTATAGCAACAACCCTATTGATGGAGCAAATTGAGCTATCAAAACCACCTTGCTGAACTTGATTTCAATCCTGACTCGAGGGTCATGCAGATAAAATCAGTAATGAGCTGTGTACCCCTCCCTGAAAGCCTAAATAGCCTAAGCCTTCATATTTTCGAACGACTTTTCGTAATGCTGTTAATGGCACTACTCTTGGATGCTTAGAAGCTGGACGAGAACTGAATGCTTTGGAAGATGTTCGTAGTGTTCATAATCCATTGGTTTACTTCCGTGCCTCCTATTTACAATTAGCTCTGTACGGAAGAATGATTAATATATGGATTGGATAACCCTACTGATGAATCAAATCGAGCGCATTAGATCTATACTTTCCGGAATTGATGTCAGCCATGATTCTGTAGTTCGTACAGATGAGCTGAGTCTAATGTGCATACGGATGCTGGCAGTAACTTATTATAACAATACAATGCTATGCGGCTCTTTTTGCCCTTTCTACACCAAAGCACTCGATGATATTCGCGATGACCTGGAGAGAAAGGGAGATTCCGAAGGCACTACTGCCGTTGATGCAGTTGAAAAAGCATTAGAAAGTTTGGCAAATTATTTCGGAGATCAGATTCCTTATCTCGATGAAGAGCTCCTTGAAGCTCAGGACTATCGCTTTGAGCGTTCCTTCACAACCTTTCATAACTACTTCCAAAGAATTGATGACATGAAAGAAGACTTTCCAAGACTATTTCAGGAATTTAGAGATGTACTCAGGGGATTACTGCCATATGTTAGTGAAGACTTGAAGGTTCGGGGAATAACACCGTCTGAGGAAGTATCTCTGAAATCAATCTTCCTTGATCTCCTAGGGATGGAAGGAGGCCGCAGTGCTATGGTCAACGAGAAATTGCGTACCTTTCCCGAATGTCTGAACACCCTAGGCATTACCGTTTTAAACCACTATTTCGACTATGCTGTTAATGACAAATCTCTTGAGAACTTAGAGAGAGTTAAACAAGAACTGAATGTCTTAGAAAAAGTGATCAATAGGTGCAGGCCTCCTAAATCCCAGAGAACATTGCTACAATGTATTCTTCGTGGTGTCAGAGAGTCTCTCGACTCTCTTGCTGGGAAGATCCGGTCCTCTAAGACCCTGTCTTCCAAGGTCCAGATCCTTGAGGCCGACCAGACTTTCAGAACAGCATACGGCCAAGCCATTGCCAATCTTAAGGAAAATAGAGTGTCATTTGCCGCAACATTCAATGAACTGGATAAAATGCTGGAAACCCTACGTGAAATCCGAGATGAGACTATGAGAAAGAACCTTAGTGAAGCCGATGCAAACCTGGATGACCTAAGGCAGAAGATCGATGAGCTTGAGAAGGCCCTCCCTCCTCCTTTGCGACTCCACAGGCGCCTGGGCCTTGTGTTTGCAGCCATTCTGGTGGTCCAGTGCATCCTCTGGTATCTTGAGGAGGAGGACAGTGCAACTCGGAGGGCGTGGAACACGGGGGTGTACTCGCTGGCCGTGGCAGGGACCATTGTATACCAGGTGTGGAGGCTGGCAACGAGGTACCGTGACGACGGGGTGATTGGGATGCTGAGGGAGGAGTGGACTGCAGTTGGGTGCATTGTGCCGATGGCAGCCGGGCTTCTCCACGGGGGCGTGGTCAGGAGCAGTGTGTACAGCATGACGGTGGCAGGCATTGGGGCCGTTATGATGGCTGTGCAGGGCGGTGTGCTGTGTGGGATGTCGCTGATGCAGGTGTGTGTGGTTGTGTGTGGGAACCTGGTTCTCGGGGCTCTGTGTGTTGGCGGAGACGGGGAGTGGAGCCTGTATCTGTGTGTTGCGGCTGTTGTGTTTGCATCTGTTCTGCTTCTCGTGTTGAATGTTGGCGGGGGTGGAGAGAAGAGTGTTGGCGAGGGCATTGAGAGTATGGTGTTTGTGATGAGCATGCTTGTGTGTGTGTGTGTGTCGTATGTGTGTGGACGGGACTACGACATGGTGTATGGGGGGGGGGGGGTGCCAGAAAAGTACCTTCGGGCTGGATGAGGTCTACATAGTGGATGAATGGAATAAAGACGGTATGATTATCTTTGAGTTATCATTTCTTTCTCTGAGGCATAGATAGAGTATCGCCTTTGGACACAGCAACAGGCTGGTGTTGGATAAGCAAGCCTCTATCCACCCATGACATCTCTCTTTGTGGATTCCCCATCCCTGACATCTTTCCAATGGCAATCCTCATACCGCCGAGTATGGAAGAGGC
>NC_003238.2:133390-251002 GCF_000091225.2 Encephalitozoon cuniculi GB-M1
ATCCCCGGGCGCGGATCTGCACCAAGAGATAAAGGATCCGCCTCTTCCATACTCGGCGGTATGAGGATTGCCATTGGAAAGATGTCAGGGATGGGGAATCCACAAAGAGAGATGTCATGGGTGGATAGAGGCTTGCTTATCCAACACCAGCCTGTTGCTGTGTCCAAAGGCGATACTCTATCTATGCCTCAGAGAAAGAAATGATAACTCAAAGATAATCATACCGTCTTTATTCCATTCATCCACTATGTAGACCTCATCCAGCCCGAAGGTACTTTTCTGGCACCCCCCCCCCCCCATACACCATGTCGTAGTCCCGTCCACACACATACGACACACACACACACACAAGCATGCTCATCACAAACACCATACTCTCAATGCCCTCGCCAACACTCTTCTCTCCACCCCCGCCAACATTCAACACGAGAAGCAGAACAGATGCAAACACAACAGCCGCAACACACAGATACAGGCTCCACTCCCCGTCTCCGCCAACACACAGAGCCCCGAGAACCAGGTTCCCACACACAACCACACACACCTGCATCAGCGACATCCCACACAGCACACCGCCCTGCACAGCCATCATAACGGCCCCAATGCCTGCCACCGTCATGCTGTACACACTGCTCCTGACCACGCCCCCGTGGAGAAGCCCGGCTGCCATCGGCACAATGCACCCAACTGCAGTCCACTCCTCCCTCAGCATCCCAATCACCCCGTCGTCACGGTACCTCGTTGCCAGCCTCCACACCTGGTATACAATGGTCCCTGCCACGGCCAGCGAGTACACCCCCGTGTTCCACGCCCTCCGAGTTGCACTGTCCTCCTCCTCAAGATACCAGAGGATGCACTGGACCACCAGAACGGCTGCAAACACAAGGCACAGGCGCCCGTGGAGTCGCAAAGGAGGAGGGAGGGCCTTCTCAAGCTCATCGATCTTCTGCCTTAGGTCATCCAGGCCACTGCTGGCCTCACCTAGCATTTGATCTAGTTCATTGAACTTGGGGGCAAATGATGCCCCATTTTTCTTAATATCAACAACGGCCTGGTCATATGCTGCTCTAAGGGCCTGTAGCTTCTGGATAAGGGATCCAATGGACTCCCTGACATCACGAAGAGCCCCTTGCACCCGTGCTCTTTGGGCCTCAGAAAGCATGCGTATGTTAATCTCCTTTTCCAAAGCATCCAGTTCTCGTCCAACTTCCCCTAAACATCCGAGAGAAGCATCGTCAACATCATAACCAAAATATCTTCCAAAAACATGAAGGCCTAGGATATCATTCAGATGCCGAAGGAAAGTGGATAGCCCCCTGTCACCACTCGTACCATAGAACATGGAGCCATACACACTTTCCATGTCTAGAAGATCTAGGAGGACTGTTTTTAAGGACACCTCCTCAGATGATGTTGTCTTTCGAATCTTCAAGTCTTCACTAACATATGGCAGTAATGCCCTAAGTGCATTCTTAAATGTGTCGAATAGTCTTAGAAAGTTTTCTTTCATGTCATCAATTCTTTGGAAGTAGTTGGAAAAGGTTATGAAGTAATCATTAAAACAGCAATCTTTATCATGTGATGCATTCTGACAAAAAGCCTGGTTCCCTATAAAGTCTGATAAGGCCTCCAGCGCCCCTTTAGCTGCATCGGTAGCAGAAGTACCTCTGGAATCCCCCCTTCTCTCCAAGTCATCACGAATACTGTTGAGTATTTTCCTGTAGAAACTGAACCCGGAGGACCATATAACAATGGCATCATTATAGGAACTCACCGCATGCTCCTTGAAATCCGCATTGAAGTTAATTCCTGCAAGTATGGCTCTAATACGCCTAATTTGTTCCATCAATAGGGTTCCCATATATCCATATACATATTAGTTCTTTTTTCATATACAACTAATTGCACAATAAGAGTCGTGGTGGCAGACTAATAGATTATCTGCATCGCAGATATGATATGTGAGAACGTATCTGGTAGCCAATGGGGTGTAAGGAGGTGGGAGGAAGAAGTGAATGAACAGGATACTAGACCAGCCACTGATAGTTTTGGACAGCATACGAAAGAGTGTGGCATACCGGTATATGTTTATTGTATAAATGTCAGTGCATATACACATCTCCACTCCAGAAGAGAAGGTAGAATGGCGTTGAGATGCAGGAGATCAGGTGCCAGATGGCGTGGGAGTCCACAAGATAGGCATATGGAGGGACGTCCTGGATCTCTATTGCACCTGCAAGGAAGAAGAAGAATGTGAAGAACAGGATGTGCTTGGTGTGAGCCAGCTTTCTATACTTGAGGAATGTTACCAGGTGTGACAGCAGGGTGAGCGTGACGATGATGGCACAGGATATCTTGTTGTATACATAATCGAACTCTATGTTTGACATTCTGTGGATATGGTATGCATAGAAGAGGATGAAGATCGCCTGTAATGGGCCTCTTGTGGCCTTTTCTATTGAGGGACTTACTATTAGGATGACTCTGACGAGTGCCATGTAGAAGCCGAAAAGGATTGTTAAGAATGCAAGGAAGTAATCGCAGTTTCTTGTGAAGGTGTTTTCGTGGATGTGGAAGAGGGTGCTGGAGATGAATGCTAGATTGCATATGTAGTACTGGATGTAGTAGAGCCTTCCCAGCCTTGTCACTCTCAGGTGCTTCTTGAGCATCCTGTGGAAGCAGATGATGTTTGTTATAAGGTTCATGAACGAGAAGAGTGCAGAGAAGAACTCAGTCATTCCCAGGATCGGCTGGAACCCCCATCTTCCATTTCTCTTTATGTTTCCGCTGTTTGTGAATTTGAGGCAGAGAAGATGGCACATGTTGCCTGCCTTTTCGTCTGCATCTCTGCCAAAGACCCAGTCAACAAGCCCAGTCTTTACGAGGCCCCTTGATTCCTCGAAGCACTTACCGAAGCAATACTTCATGTTCCAAGGGATTGAGACGATTTTAAAGAAAACAATAGTGTTGTACCAATAGGAGTTCTGATGACGATGACGGGATTTGCTGGTTGGTACTTGTTCTGCGATTCCCCTAGTTCTACGGAGCTAGTGTAAGAGGAATGCAGGTTTCCAAGACTCTGGACGGTGGTTCTCCATTAAATGCCTTGTTTAATTTGGGATTTCTGGTAGCCCCTGGCTTTTGCCTCCCATGTTTAGTCAGAAGGCTGGTCATTCCATCCGTTCGTTACACACATGGGACATGGAGGTTCCTTGAGAGTTGAGGGCGCCCCTGTGCTTCTCATAGTTTTGGAACCACATTTTTACCTAATGTTTGCTGCTGTCCTAAAGACCGATGGTACTGGAGAAGCTTTATTTTCCGGTATCCTGGGGTCCCATTGCCCCGATCATGTTCTTGACCATGTCCATCAGGTCATCAGGAGACTTGTCTTTGATGACTGTGTCCAGGACGTCCTTGATGCTCTTGTTGTTGAAGAGCGAGTTGAAATCGATCTTGCTGTCCTTGAAGCCCCCCATTCCAATGCTCTTGACCATGTCTTCCAGAGAAGAGCTTTGGGCGGCCTCTGGAATACCTTCAGGTGCCTCTTTGCTAAGAAGGTCGAGATGTTTTTTCATCGTTTTGTTCTCCGGATCAACCTCCAGACCCCTCCTGAAGATCTCCTGTGCCTTGTTCCTGTCTCTGTCAAGATACAACGTCCCAAGTCTTATGTACAGCTTCACAAACCTGTCGTCGATCTTCAGCCCGCTCTCGCAGTCCTCGATTGCGCTTTCGGTCATCCCGAGCTTTGAGTATGCAGCAGCCCTGTTCGACAGATACACGGCGTTTGTTGGATCATAGAGAATGGCCTGTGTGTATGAGTCCACAGCTGACTGGAAGTCTCCGTTATTGTACTCCTCGTTTCCTTTGTTCTTCATCTCCTCGGCAAGACATCTATTAGAGGTCTTCTCTGCACGTTCAAGCTTCCTCAGTACGCCGACGACTGTCCTGTACTCTTCCCTGCTCAAGTATTGTCTTCTCTTGCTGAAGTATCTCTCTATTTCTTTCAAATCCATTTCTGGATAAAAACAAAAGAGGCATAAATCTTTGCAATCCGCACAGGCGGCAATCTAGATGTTGTGCAGAATGATGCTGAAGACAGATGCAGAAAAGACAAAGACCCCAAACAGGAATCCTACGTAAGACAGAATGACCAGTCCTCTTGGCTTGGTGATGTTTGCGTTGAAGTAGAAGAGAGCCGGGAATATCAAGCACATGAATGTGGAGGCTGTTGCACCTATGACTGAGTATATGATTCCAAGGCCCATTCCCGAGACCGCAAGAAGGCATGTGGATATGATGATGGCTGTTGTGACCACAAACCTCAGGAACTTTTCTCCTGGCTTCTGAGAGGGAGAGATGATGTTTATGAGATGGCTCCTGCAGGGGTTTACCTGGAGCGGGTACGAGACGCCCATGACCACTATGTAGAGCCCTCTGACGACCGATGCCAGGATGTCGTTTGGATAGTTCTCAAGGACGTTGTCTTTGACGGCCTCTCCATAGAGAAGGTAGTTCAGGACGCCAAATGAGATGTATATCACGGCGGCAGAGGAGGCGACCATGTATATAAGCCTCTTCATTCTCGGGAGGGAGTTGTCCTCCATTTCTGAGTGGATTGCAAATATATTCTGGTGGCAGGTGAATGAGAACACAAACTTTCCGAACCCTCCCATCCACGCGTATGACAGTGGAACGAGATACTCTATGCCGCTTGTCGTGGTGACTGGGGTGTGCTCATACCTGTAGAGTGTTGCCACGACGACCACGACTATTGCAACAACCCCGCACAACGACGTGTACTTCAGCCTGTCAAGTCTGTTGAAGTAGGTGAAGGGCCCTATGCATGATATGAATGCCAGGAGAGAGATGTTGGGGTCTGACAGCATTGATACTCCGAAGATTGTTTCTATCAGGACCGGCAGGAGCTGCCTTGTGATTATGAGGTATGAGAGGGCGACACCAAAGCACTTGAGAAAGACAGAGAAGTCGACTATCATCCTTGTGTATGGCATGCTTTCTGTGGCAAGCCTCGAGAGTGTAGCTGTTCTTCCAAGCTCCTGGCTGCAGATTGCATAGAGGATGAGGCCTAGCACAGAGAAAAACCCCGAGATG
Source organism: Encephalitozoon cuniculi GB-M1 (assembly GCF_000091225.2). Lineage (NCBI taxonomy): Eukaryota > Fungi > Microsporidia > Unikaryonidae > Encephalitozoon > Encephalitozoon cuniculi. The sequence continues at coordinate 138,503 of NC_003238.2, forward strand.
ACTGTTAGGGCGATGCCAGTGAGAATTCCGTAGGTCTTGAACAGGTATGGGAATGAGAGGATGCCGCTGCCTATGGATGTCTTGAGCAATGTTACATATCCAGAAGCCAGTGTCGTGGCCATGTTTACACCTCCCAGGCCCGTTTTGAGCCCAGGGTGTTTCAGGTTAGATGAGAAGGCTAGGAGCAAGTGTTTATTGGGCGTGTGGCTCGATCTCATGAGGCATTTTTCCTGGACCAGATTTCATAGGTGTCTGCAACTCTTTCGAGAACCCTGGAGCTGCTGATCATTCTTTCCAGTCTATTGTTTACATCACAGATGATGGAGTGTGTGTTTTCAAGTGTGAACTCGAGCCTTTTAAGAACCTTCGATCTCCTATCATGGAGAGACTGGGTCATTTGAAGGGTGCCCCGATTTGTAGGGATATAGAGGGTTTTTCTGTGGCCGGCTGTTTGGAACCAGCGGAGAAAAGGAATTATTGAGAGAAAAATTTACCCCCATGAAACAAGTAACAGAACAAGCAGAAGACTTTGTGGATACGAGGAGCAGTGGTACGGAGATCAGGGAGTTTGAGGATCTCCGGAGCGACTCATCTCAGATCAGGATGTTTGACACATGGGAGGACTACGGGCTGAAGGAGGATCTACTGAAGGGGATCTACAGCATAGGATTTGAGACGCCTTCCTTTATTCAGAAGGCGGCGATCCAGCCGATAATAGACGGGAGAGACATAAGAGCGCAGGCACAGAGTGGTACTGGGAAGACTGGGGCATTTGCGGTTGCGGCGCTTCAGATATGCGATATGAGCCAGGACGTGACACAGATTCTTGTTCTTGCATCGACCAGGGAGATTGCAGCACAGAATGCAGCGAGGTTTGAGGATCTTGGATGTTTTATGGGGGCAAGGGTCGCCCTTCTTTCTGGAGGAAGCCCGATTGCAGCAGACAAGGTTGCACTTGAAAAGAAGCCGCACATTGTTGTTGGGACGCCCGGGAGGGTTGAGCACATGATCAATATAAATGAATTGAGCATGGACAACATTAAGTTATTTGTGATTGATGAGGCAGACGAGATGCTGAAGGCCGGATTCCAGGAGCAGGTGAAGTCTATATTCCGAAGGATCACAAACAAGGACGAGGTGCAGATAGCAATGTTCTCTGCAACATACGACGAGGAGGAGCTCCGTGTCAGTGAGGAGATTCTTATCAACCCTGTGATAATTGACCTGAGATACAACGACCAGACCCTGAAGGGAATAAGACAGTACTTCATTGATCTGAGGAAGGAGCCTCCATTCCGGAAGGGAAGAGAGGACTATCTGCTTCCAAAGCTTGTGACGCTGTATGACATCTTCCGCAAGCAACGCCTGGGGCAATCGATTGTGTTTATCAACAGCAAGGAGGATGCCAGGATAGTGTATGACTGGCTGATCAGGCACGAGTGGGAGTGTGAGCTTATATCTGCAGAACTAACACAGGCGGAGAGGGAGAGGACGCTGAATAGGTTTCGAGGAGGGACTGGCAGATGCCTGATCTCCTCTGGACTGCTTTCAAGGGGAATCGACATCCAGAATCTCTCTGTGGTGTTCTGCCTGGATGTTCCATCCTTCGAGAGAAAGAGCACCTATATCCACAGGATAGGACGATCCGGAAGATATGGGAGAAAGGGAATAGCCATAAACATTGTCTATGAGCATGAGCTGAAAAACCTGAAGGCGATCGAGAGGTTCTACAACACCACGATCAAGGAGCTTCCTGCAGATTTTAGTTTTCAATAAAGTGTCCAATGGATTGAATACTGTTATTTCTATACATTTCTTAGGCTGAGAACAAAAAGGAACAGATACTCTATCGTTATCATGAACCTTGACAGAAAGCCTGTGACGCCCTGGTACAGCTTTCTCCTGTCTCTGTAGCTGAGAGAGGTCTTCTCAATCTCCATGTACACCTTCTCTGTCATCCTTGCCACTCTCTCCCAGCTATATACATTCTTAAGCCTTTTGTTGTAGTCCTGCGGGTTGTGGCCGCTCTTCCCTAGGACCTCCAGCACCTTCCTCGCAATATCTTCAGGCGTGATTCTGCTGAATGTTATCATGTCCGGCGGTAGGATCTCGTGTATCCCGCCGACATTGGTGCTAACAACATGGAGGCCACACGATGCCGCCTCAACTATGGTTATGCAGAAGGTCTCGGTCAGGGACGTGTTGAGAAAGACATCACCCCTTCTCATTATCTCTCCAACCCTCTCGTGATCAACCTCGTGTATTATCTCTACTCTGTCATACAATTCATTCTCATCCAGGACCTGCTCAATTCCATCCCTCATAGGCCCATCACCCACTATAACGATCCGGACACTTCGATCGCCCTTACAGATCAGTGGGATCGCCCCAATAAGCAGATCAATTCCCTTCCTAAACACAAGCCTTGATACAACCACAACAACCTTTCCGCCGGAATGCTTTTTCTCACTGGGGCGGAAGATGTCAGAGACTATTGCATTTGGGATGACGTGGATCCTTTCGAGGGGAATCATCGTTCTAATGTGGGTGTTTTCCTTGGATGTGTAGGACACGCAGATGCACCTGTCTATATTCTTCAGCGCAAGGCGGCACAGGGCATTGACAACAATGTTCTCAAAAGGACCCACTTCGAATATCGAGTGGTCCGTAATTACCGTCTTGAGATTCAGCGTCCTTGCATGGAACAGGCCTTCGATGCACATGTTCGACATTGTCTGGTGGCCGTGGACAATCTCAATCTCCTCGTTGTCGAAGATCTCCTTGAACAGCGGGAAGTTCGAGTACAGACTCGGAAATGTCGTGTTCCTACAGAGAACAGGAATGTCAAGGAAGTAGACCTTGATGTTCCCCACCATCCTACAACCAACCAGGTTGCCTGCCCTATGTGTGATGATTATGACCTTGTGGCCCATTGCAATCAACTCTTCGCTCAAATACTTTATGTGGGTTTCCACGCCTCCTTTCAGCAGATAGAAGAAGTCGGACACCATTGCGATTCTGAGACTCTTCATTCAATCTTTGTGGTGTAAGATTTGTTTGGGTAATTTGGCAGATCGATTAATCATGGATCCTGGAAATGAGCATTTCCATCCGATGCAGAAAACAAATGGTGGCCCTCTCGCTGGGATGTCCCAGACCCCACACTTCCACCATGGAGTGTTAGGCAACGCTATGTTCTTCCTGCTGCAGGCCTAGCCCAAGAATGGAGCAAGAATATACCCCATTGAGATGGAAGAAACAAAACGCCTTCAGAAGGTTTACCAACTATTTGCAGAGTCAACCACTGAAAGGATCCCCACAGACAGATTGGTGGATGTACTGAGGTTTGCAGGATACATCATATCTGAGAGCTACATTGGAGAGCTTCTGTCCTCGATTCCTGGGGAGACGCTTGATTTTGGCCAACTGGTGGATGTCTGCGAAAGAATCAGGGAAAGAGAAATAACACGAGAGGAGCTGCAGAACTCTTTCAGAAGACTGGACGTAGATAACACATCGTACATTGATGCAGGGAGATTGGTCCAGATTCTTTCCTCTGGAGAAAACAGGTTCAGTGACGAGGAGATCGAGGAGCTTCTGAACATCCTGAATCCAGACGGAGATGGGAAAATTTGTTACGACCTAGTCATCAAGAACATATTTGGATACTAAACATTATGTTTTATTCTATTCTATGGACTTCTGCCTCTCTTATCCCCCTGGATTTGCGGGGTCAGATGAAACTTTGCGCTCCCGATGCCATATGCAGCATCTCTATGCTCGATTGCCAGGGATTCTCCAACAGGCCTTACTGCCATTGGATACACCTCGTCGCCCACCCTTAGTCCACAGCTTCCATCTTCGTAGAGGACGATTCTTGGCGGCTCCGTGCTAGGAGGAAGAGTGAGTATGAGTCCGTCATGCTCTCTGAGAGCAAACAGGTGCTCCGGTGCATCTGAGCCCACTGGCTTAAGAGTGTGCTCCTCCTGGCCCTCAAACGAAAACTCCTTCTTTGCCACGGGCTCCTCGACTTCAAACACCTCCTGGGTCTGAGGAATCTTCGGCTCAAAGGAGTACCTCGACGTGGGTTTTTTTGGCCTTGGATTCATTTATGGGTCTCCGAGCCCAGCAATAATTCCTCGATTTTTCTCTCCTCGCAATGTTAAGTAAGATAAGAAATGTGCTTCCTGGAGACGAGGTGCCCTCTGGTGGCTCAAGATCTCTTGGCATTCATGGAAACAGGGCATCCGTTGTGGGATCGTTATGTAGGGTGTCAAACCATCTGTTTGTGGTGTCAAAGACCAATAGATACCAGCCGTGCATTGATGACATTGTGATAGGAAAAGTTGTGCTCACTTCTCAGGACATGCACAAGGTGGATCTGGGGGGAACTGTAGGAGCGCTTCCCTCCCTTAGCTTCACCAATGCCACAAAAAGAAACAAACCGGAAGTAAGTAAGGGAGACCACCTGCTATGCAAGATTGTGAGGATGGGCACAGAGCCACTGCTTACGTGTGTTGGGGAGGGCTTTGGAAAGCTGAAGGGCGCTGTGCTTCCACTAAGCCCCTGGAAAGTGCGTCTTCTCTATCTAAGCGACACACTGTCCATCGTGGGGAAGAAGTACAGGTTCCGAATTGCATTGGGGCTCAATGGATTTGTCTGGATCGATGCAGAGAAGGACACAGACGTAAGAGACATATACCACTACCTTCTCCACGAAGACGGATAGCCCTCGTCTCTGGTATGGAAAAGCCCTTAAAGGAATAAATGGTTTGAACTTAGCTTTAATAACTACTGGATCTCACTGGGCTCGAGAATGGTGATCCTGTCAGGGAGTGGATAGTTTGGGCCGAGCACTCCCTCCGGGTCGTATGGTAGCATTATTCGAACCTGAATACCAATCACCCCTTGTTTGGTCTCAACGGTGGCATACCCCGTATTAATATAATCCTTAACTGCATCTCCACTGTGGATCAACACTCCGTCCTGGAACTTCACAGACTTTGCACGCTGCCCCTTCAGCTTTCCACTGACTATGATCTGGCATCCCTGGGCCTTTGCATGCCTCGCCGTCTTCAGGGCCATGTTCACGGCTCTCCTATACTGGACTCCCCCTAGAATCTTCTCCCTAATGAAGTTCGCCTGGATAAGTGCGCAAAGCCCCTTCTCATGCACCTTCTCAACAACTATCTCGACACTCTCGTCAGGAACCTCAAGCCTCTGAGCTGCCAGGTGCTGGAACTGCCTCAGACGGAACTTCTTCTCTCCTATCGCCTCATGTGGCTTCGCAACCTTCAGGATGATCTTTATGGGCGTCTCCTGCATCCGGAGCTCCATGGTGCTGAAGCCCTCGTTCACAAGAGCCTTCTCAAAAAACTCCTTCAGCTCTGCATTCATAAGCCCATTCTTCATAAACCTTTCCAGAACTTGGTCACTGCTCATTTCGAGGGCAAATTTTTTATTTCCTGAAATCACCATTGTCTACCCTGGCAATGCATAACTCACAGAAATCCCTAGAAGAGATCCTCGACAGATACAATGAAGTTCTACAGGTAAGTGCATCTATCTAACTTTAGGAATACAAAAACGACATCTCCAGAGCAACTCTTCTACTAGACAGACTGAGAAATATCTTTGGAAATAAATAGTTCTCAAGCACTCCGGCCATCCAAGGCAGAAACATCGTCTACTCTTAATCCCAGCAGCTCCATCTCCTTCTGAACACCACTCTCAGCAGTCGAGCAGGCAGACAGGTCTTCAACACCCGGCTTATGCGGTCCATGAGACCTGTCCCCAACCCCAAGCTCATCCATAAACCTGGAACACCCGTCCTCAGGCTCATATCCATACTTCTTCCTGAAATAGGCCAGAACACACTCGAGGTCCCTCCTGAGATAGTAAACCGCTCTCTCGTCACTGCTCTGGATGCACTGGGGAAAGTCTATGACCTTTATGTCGTCCTTCACCAGAACATTGAACTCATTGAAATCTCCGTGCACATACCCCCTCTTCCACAGGTCCTTAATAAATCCTATCATAAGGTAGCAAATCGTCCTTACATTTGATACTCTTGTCTTGTACAGGGGGAGATAGTCGAGAAACTCCTGCACAACAACATGTCTGTCATGGTCGAAGACTGCGGGAACATCCATGTCCTTGAACTTCTCGAGATACATGACTTCTCTTTGGCAAGATATTCTCGACAATTCAAGCCAGTCTGTCCCCTCTCCGCCATATCTCCTGTTCCTCCGAACATTTCTGAAGCTGATTCTCCCAAGCCTATGGAACTTCAGTATGGACTCTCTGCCGCCATACACACCTAGATAGATATCGGACTCCTTTCCAACACCCACCTTTTCCCCCATCGCCTCAAGCCCACGCTGCCTTAACGTATTGATTGCAAGGCAGTCATGTCCAGAATACGTTAGCTTGTACCCGTTCTCCACATAGGAGAGAAACTTGAGCTTGCATAGGTCTATTGCATGTTCCATGAAATTTCCTTTTATTCGAGATCTGCTTTTCAGTACATCGAAGGGAACAATCGCGTGGGACCTCATGCATTCCTCTGCAGTTCTCAGTATCCTCAAGTGCATTCTGGACAGAGACCAGACTCCATCAGTCACAAGTTTCATCGGGGCATCAAAATTAGGCTAAATCAAAGGCCTCTGTCTACCAGTGCCAAGACTCCGAGTCCATATCACATCCCATACCTTGCAAATATCGAGGAGAGCCTTATCCTACACGGCTCGTTACTCATCTCTGCGAAGTAGTACTTCTTGACATATTCCACAAGCTTGAAGAAGGGAGTCCGGCACACCCTGAACAGCAGGTCCCCGAGTATGGAAAAAAAGCACTCTACAACATAGCACGACAGCTCATTCTGCCTTGAGTTCAGCACAGATGCAATGAAAAACCATGCTTCGTCAGAGTTCTCCTGGATTTCGAGCACTCCAAAGTAGATCCCATAGATCCCCTTGATTGTGCTTGCAGAGGCATCCTTGGTAAAAAGAATAACCCGGAAGTACTCCATTAGCTCCGGGGAGTAGAACCTGCAGAAAAGCTCTGCAAATTCTCTGTAAGACCCGGGGCACGAGCTTACCTGTAGCCTTCCCTGCTCAATTATCTTCAGCACAAATGTCTCTATGAACACATACGAATGGGAGTATTCCTCGAGAACATTGAATATCTTCTTCACCTGTCCCGTCCTTCCACTAACCTGGGTCAGCCTCTTGTTGATCTGGATCTTGGTTTGGGTCTGCACAATCTTTGGCATGACTAGTTTCTCCCTGCCAATATTCTCCTCTATGGATACATACGCTCTACTCAGAATGAATCTTGAAACAAGCTCATCGGAGAAAGGTATGTTTGTAAGGCACGGCGTCTGTGTCTCTGTGGTCTCGTTCTGTATGTCTGTGCTCGGCCCAGGATCGCCCAAGGCAGCAGACCCATGGCCTTGAGCCTCTTCAAACAACACGTCGGTAGAAACGTCTTCCACCAAGCTCCTCTCCTCATCAAAGAGTCTTTGGAGCTCCTCCTCGATACTCTTGTTTGCCTTTTCCCTCTCTGCCAAAAGCCTGTATGCTAACTTGTCGACCTTTTCCTTGCGCCTCCTTTCAATCTCCCCATAGTTCAAGTGCTCGCTCTCTCCACTCCATCCTTGGATCCCGTCTCCATGGCACATCCCAGGGTCTGCACTAACAGCACCTTTCATCCACCGTCGGCAAAAACAGCCAAACACAATCAAAGAACATTAAATCATCTTTATTGGATACCTTTTCTACCTTGTCCTTCGATGCTCGCGCTCGCATTCTAATATCTCAATAATATCTCCCACAGCAACGGGACCCTTGACCGCTCTCTGAATGGTCCTCTTGTTATGCATCAGCTCCATCTTCACCTGGGTCAGCAGTCCAGACCCCCCGGTCCTTCCAAGCACATGAGTAACCTCTCCAAAGAATTCCTGCTGCTCCTCCATCCTTAGTAGGGATAAATTTTTCGCTTCCTAAAATGCATGCCCCAAATGTCTCTTCCAGACAGGATAATCCACACGCTCAAGTGCATGGACAGGCCCTCTGACATCCAACCATACAGAGATGTCCTTGCAGTAAGTCGAAAGCTGCCCCCGAGGGAGTGGCATGAGCTGTGCAAGCTTGTTAAGACCAACAGGATATACAACATCCTGAGGACAGATCTGTCGAGGAAAGAGGCAGAGGTCCTCGGAAGCGCATTGAAGAAGGTTTCTTTGAACCATGTGGACGACATGATAGACGTCGTGGTGAAGAAGAGAGATGGGAACGCGCCAATCCTCCTGAGATACATACTGGAGAAGAAGAAAAAGATATCCGTGGATGCTGTTCAGAAGTATTTCTGTGAAGAGCTAAGCCGTCAGATCTCCCTGAAGCATCTCAGACTGCTCCATGTGATGCACAAGAACTACCCTTCATCCATAAACTCCACAATCCTTGACTTCTGTCGTTCCAACGGCCATCCCATCTGCAAGGAGATCCTGGAGTCAGCCATGGATGTTGTTGAATAGAGAAAAACGGGGGAACTTTTAATACCTTCGCCCAGGAAATAAATTCTTGTGCATATGAGGCTACACTGAGTCTTCTAGCTCGTTCATCCTTTCTAGGACCTCTCTTCTCTTTACAATCAGCTCCTCCATGTACCTCTCAAACTCCTCTCGTATCTCCTCTTTTTGTCCAAAGCGCATGTCTGCCTCATTCTTCTCCAAGCTGTCCTCCTCGAACTTGATGTGTGTCCCACACGGCATGGGAGCATATCTTTCCAACTTCTTCCTGCACCTCTGGATTTCATTGTCAATGTAGATCTTCATCTTTGCAAGCTCCTCAATAGTAGGCTCGTCGACCCTGTAGATGCTAGATCCATCCTTCTTTACGGAATGGTATCCAAAGAAGTATTCCTGCCCGCTCTTGTGTCTTATTTCCTCCTTCGCCTTTCTGATCTCGTCCTTCTGCTTGTTGATCTTTGCAAGCCTCTTCACTAGGTCTTTCTTCTTCTCGAGCTTCCCATACTTCCTGCGGTCCTTTGGCTGCGTCCTCTCCTTATACACCTTTCTCCTCATCTCTTCTGGGTATCGGTCCTCCGGCACTTTAGTAAAGCCCAGACTCATGAAAGAATCATCGCTCCATGGCGCCCTACCTCCTCTTCTTCGTCAACCTCTTGTTGCATCCAATCTGCGGGCAGACAGGCCTTGTGCTATTCCTTATGTATTTCATGGCCTCCTTCTTCTCCAGCACATGTCCGCACTCTCCAACATACGGATCAACCACCTCCTTCTGGCTGATTGGACAAATGAGTCTCTTCTCCACCCGAACACACTCCACCTGCTCCTTCTTGTTGATCAGATCAACCATCTCAGGCTTGGCACTGACCTTACTGTTCAAAATTGAATAGAAGTCCTTGTTCAGAGCAATGTCTCTGTTTGAGAGGAGTTCCTGGTGGATGAGAATCTTCCGAACCAGCCCCTCCTCCGGGTCAGGGGACTTCATGACGATGTTCTTTGCAGCCTTCAAGGCCTCTGCTCTTCTTGCAATGTATTCGTCCATGGAAAGGACTCCACATCGTTTGTTTATGTTGTCACCCTGCCGTGTCCCATGGACTTCGACAGCGAGGAGATGGATCTGCTGGGAAACGATCCTGAGTTCATGGAATACCGCAGAGCCATGGAGAAGGACCACAAAGCTACAGACGCTACTCCCCAGATGGAGTTTGTGAAGAGAAATGTAGAGGTGACCCAGGCTGTGTTTGGGGACGAGCTGCTGGGCTTCCGTAATAGGGTTTGGCTGTTTTCTGACAAGAACGTGGTCTACATCTGTGATCGATGCCTGCACCAGTATTGGGATTCCACGTCGCTCGGCCGTCACAGAAAAGAGTGCTCCCAAGGTATACCAGGAAGACATGTATACACAGACAAGGACGAAGGCATATCCGTGATTGAGATTGATGGAGGGTGTGAGAGTGTTCTGTGCAGGAGGATCTGCACCATCGGTAGGGCCTTCATACACAGAAAAACCCTGCATCTCGATGTCGATGGATATCTTTTCTATGTCTTGCTCATTGGGGGAAGGGTTGCCGGGTTCTTCAGCAAGGAAAAAGAAAGTGAGAAGCACAATCTGTCTTGTCTTCTTGTACTACCTCCTCACAGGTCCAGAGGATATGGCTCGCTGATGATAGACCTGAGCTATATTCTAGGCCCAGGGACTCCAGAGAAACCTTTGAGCAAGGAAGGCCGGGCTGTCTACAAGCGGTACTGGAGAAACATGGTGCTGAAGACACTCCGAAAGATGGGTGGGGAGGAGATGTCTATATGCAGCATATCTGCAGAGTCAGGCCTCTCTATAGACGACACCATCCATGGTCTAGAGCTTCTAGGCATAAACCCAGAGAGCCACATCTATGATGTAAGCGGTAAGGTCCCTGTGCCATTGAGAGAATGCAAGAAAAACTGTTTAATCTTTTAAATCGAGATTTGATATCCGCACGAGTTTTGGATTTGATATACCTTCTCACTAACTGTAGCACCCACTTTCATCTGCAGGATTGTTGACACCAAATGCCTCAACAAGAGCCATGTATATCTCATATCTTTTCTTGCTCTTGTCAGTATTGGAGCCCGTGCACTCTAGCGCCCCGTTGATTGCCTTTGTGGTGGCTCCGAAGTGATTCTCCTTGACCCCAGGGGCATTTGCAACCCTCGACTCCCAGTAGAATATCGATACATCAGCCCCGAGGTTTGGATCCTCAGAAACCTTCTCTGGGTTGTTGTAGAGCTCCTCTCCTAGACCCAGGGCTTCTCCTGCAGCCTTGTAGTTGTCAGGCCACGACAGCTGTATGAACCCACGCCCGTGGTAGGACTTTCCAGGCGCTCCTGTTCCATACTGGCCGGCACATCCTGTTCCCCCTGCACATGCTACCTCTTCGATGTACTGATATCCTCCAGACTCGTGGGCGCATTGGGCTATAAACATCGTTGCCTCGTTCAAGTCGCTGAACTTTTCGTTTACTCTGGAGACGATTGCTTCGATGTACTCCGGCTTTGGGGAAAAGCCTAACTTTGTCATTGCCTGGGTCAGCTGATCGGAGGAGATGTTCACTCCACCTCCAGAAGATCCCTTTTTTGCTCCTCCCGAGGTTCCTCCAGATGGCTTATTGCCTTCCGAGGTTCCAGAATCCTTTCCAGGTTGTGTTGCCGGTGGAGAGCTAGATCCACCCGTACCGGCGCCTCCTGCCTTCTCATTAGTACCTCCTCCCTGCTGGACGCTGGGGTTACTTCCTCCGGATGGGGGAGAGGACGTCCGCTGAGGCTTCTGCTCACTCTTTCCAGAGCCTACTCCAGATCCCTGGGACTTTCCCTGTGATGGTGATCCCGACGGGCTGCTTGAAGATGATGGCATGGTGGCCGGCTTATTGGTGGTCAGAGAGGAAGAGGGTGAGGAAGAGCCGCTTCCTGGTGATGCATTCGAGCTAGGTGCAGCACCAGATGATGGAGATCCTGGACCGGAGGAGGCCTTTCCAGATGGACTGCTTTCTCCCATCCCGCCCGGGGCAGAGGGAGAAACAGACTGGTTAGATCCCGAGGCTCCCTTACCTGGACTCTGTGAGGCTTGTACTTGCCCAGACGATGATGAGCCTATAGGCTTGACCTTTGGCTCAATATCACTTGACGTGTACTCCAACTTTATCTCCGTCGGAGGTTGCCTCTGTACAATCGTTCTTGTTACAGTAACTGTTGTGCCGCTCTCCCTTTTCGAGGTGCTGATGGTTTTTGTCACTGTCTTGACTTCCTTCCTTCGGCCTTTCCCTGCGTCCTTCTCCTCATCCTTCTCTTTTGAACCATGCTGTTTGCTCCTGTCGATGCCACTTTTCCCAACCTTTGGCTTTATCTTCTCTGCCATTACACTACTCTCTTTTTCTGGACGGCTTCTCTTTCTTCTCTTTTCATCGTGCCTGTCACCATCATTCCTGTCATCATCATTCCTGTCATCATCTTCCTTTCTATCATCCTTATCGCTTTCAGCCGCATTATCTTCAGATCCCTGTTCTTCGCCAGGATCCTGTGGAGTAGAAGGCTCATCCTTCCTTCCTGGCCTTGTCTCGTCACGCGAACCTGTCTTCCCTTTGTTGCTGCGGGGAACACAGGCTATCTCGTTGCCCTTGACTGCACACTCTGTTCCAGCGGGACAGTCAACATATATCCACTGGTTCTTTATTCCACAGACTCGCAGGGTGTTTGCAACACATTCTGCAGACCCAGAGACGCAAGCGTTCTTTGCAAATGTCAGGCCCAAGAAGAAGACCAGCATTCTATCGGGTGCATCTGATGCAGATTTATCACAAAGACATCGAAACACGCAGTTTCACAAGCACGATGGGCCTCTGAACACTGGCACATACCACACCTGTTTTAAATGTAATACCTGCCTCCAATCTGCAACACATCCGTGGCTTCCAGAAACTAGCTTCAGGAGACAATTGTACACCCCCAATGGATCTGCTTGTGAACAAGTACCAGCCAAGCGAGATCCAGGACATAGTCGGAAACGAAGCAACGATGGAACTCGTTTCCTTGATGATCGAAAGCAGAGATATGCCCCACCTGCTGTTCACGGGGCCTCCCGGGACAGGAAAGACAACCTGTGCAAAAATACTTGCAAGGAGGCTCCTGGGCAACAAGGAGGGGCTGCTGGAGCTGAATGCGTCTGACGAAAGAGGGATAGACACTGTTAGGACCACCATTAAAAGCTTTGCACAGAGAAGAGTCAAGGACTGTGAGTTCAAGATCATAATCCTGGACGAGGCCGACTCGATGACCACTACAGCCCAGCAGGCAATGCGAAGGGTGATGGAGATACACAGCTCGGAGTGCAGGTTTATTCTGATCTGTAATGTGTTTACAAAGATATTTGAGCCTATCCAGAGCAGATGTGCAATACTAAGGTTTGACAGGATAGAGCAGTCCGTGATCCTCAAAAGACTAAAGGAAATCAGCGAAGGCGAAGGCATCAGGATAACCGCCGAGGCTCTTGATCTTGTTGTCGAGCTTAGCGATGGGGACATGAGACAGTCGCTGAACATCCTTCAAGCGTGCATCAACTCTCCTGGCACAGTAGACCAGGACTATATCATCAAGATAATAGGCCTTCCATCTCCAAAGCGGATCGAAAAGGTTCTCCAGAGGCTCCTGAAAAGGGAAGTAGAGGAGGCCCTGGAGATGTTTGACGAGATCTGGGAGGAGAAATTTGATCCTCTCGACCTCATAAACTCGTTTTTCAGGGCTGCAAAGAACATGGAAAGCTACGAGTTGCTTAAGGTGATTGGGCTGGCAAACCTAAGGATATCTGAGGGTGTCAACTCAAGGCTGCAGTTCTATGGAATGTTCTGGGACATCCTCGACATGGGAAGTAAAAGATTGTGAACCTATCCGAGATTTGTTTATTCCTACGGAAAGTGGTTTTCTATTTCCGCCAAGTTCTTGTCTAGCACGATGATGTTTCTTTCTGCGGCCTTTCTGCTGTCACACTCTCTGCAGCAGACAAATTTTATGTCAAATCCCTTTGCTTCTGGAAATCCGTCCAAATCGTCCACGCTCCTCAGAAAGAAGAAGTAGATTGCAGATGGATCGTCGATTCCGTATCTCTCGAGCAGGTCTCCATCCTTCTGAATTACGTCGTGGATGGTTATGCCCTTGTGCACAACCCTGTAGCTCTCGAGAGTCGGGACCGTCTTGGCACTGATTCCCATCAGTGCATTGAGTGTTCTTGTCTTTCCTGTTCCCCGCGGGCCGACAAACTTGATTACCCTCGATTTCCTTGCTGCCAGGAGATACACTGTAGCTCTAATAAGAATGGCCAGTGCAACGATGAAGAGAAGAGAGATCATGGGTAGTGGTACACCTGGATTATTCACAGATTTCTGGGCTCAACCCTGACGAGAATGGGATGGCAACAATTATCGGGAGAAAATTTTACCCTTCGAAATGAGTGCAGCATTGGCCAACATGTGCAAGGCTATCAATAATGCCAGTAGGGCAGGGAAGAGACAGCTCCTCCTGAGGTTTTCGACAGAGGAGATGCGCATGTTTCTTCTCCAAATGCTGAGGCATGGGTACATCTCGGGGTTTTCGTACATACACGACAAGAGGAGTGGAAAGAGCATAATTGACCTGAATGGCAGACTCAACAGATGCGGAGCTATTTCCCCCAACTACATAGTCAAGAGAGACGGAATTGAAGACTTCAGAACAAGGCTCCTGCCTGCCAGGCAGTTTGGGCATGTTCTGTTCAATACATCGAAGGGCATCCTCGACCACAAGGAGTGCCTAACAGAGAACGTCGGTGGGAAAATCCTCGGATACTTCTATTAAAAGCCACTTCCTTTCATCGTCCTCTTTAATTAAAAATAACTAGCTCTTCGTTATTTCTGATCCAGATTCCACATGAAGCAAAGTCGGAGATAACGTCTTCAACCTCGCTGACGCTGTATTTGTCCTTGGTTGCTTCCCATAGGTGCGCTAGCTTGACACATCTTCTGCCCCCTTCCTCCCCAGCAAGAGAAAGAATGAGATTATATATTGCTCTTTTGCTGGACACCTCTTCTCTCCTCTTCCTCGGAACAGGAATCCTTGTCACTTCCATAAGCCTCAGCGCCTCGTTGACATCATCTTCATTCACGTCTGTGGAAAGCCGGAGTCTGCAGTGTGCAAGACTTAGCCTTATGAGCGATAGAAGGTATCTGGGCGTTACATAGGGGCTCTCCTTCCTGGCCTTCACATACGCATCCGTCAGCTTGCCCGAGAGATGGGATGGAAGAACAGGATTTATCCTCTTTGCTTCATCGATAATCAATCTGATCTTGTCGTAGGGAATCGATTCAGGCTCCTCATGTAGATGGATCGAGGTAATGTGGTTAGCCAGGCTTTCGTCCTTCTCCAGGTTCGGCTCATCTCTTAGGATGGCAACAACATCAAACCTGGAAAGAAGGGCACACGGAAGCCCGATGTTATGCTCGATACTCTGTCTTGTGTCGTACTTCCCCTTCACGGGATTAGCTGCACCAAGGACACAGCACCTTGCATTCAGGCTTGTGTTGATTCCTGCCTTGCTAATGGACACACTCTGCTGCTCCATCACCTCGTGGATGCTGACCCTGTCCACCTCATTCATCTTATCCAGCTCGTCAATGCAGCATATCCCTCCATCAGCAAGAACAAGCGCTCCCCCCTCAAGAACCATCTCTCCGGTAATAGGGTCTTTGGAGACACTTGCCGTAAGGCCAACGCCACTCGACCCTTTCCCTGTCGTATACACCCCTCTCCTACCTATCTTCACACATGTCTTCAGCAGCTGGCTCTTTGCAATCCCTGGATCTCCCACAAGAAGCACATTTATGTCCCCTCTTATCTTCATTCCGTCTTCCCGAACTCTCCCAGGCGCCCCTATAAGCATCAGAAGCAGTATCTTCTTTATGTCCTCCATCCCAAAAATCTCGGGTGCTATAGACCTTACCATCTGCTCCACAGGGTATGCCTTCACCTCTTCATTGCCCTTGGGGGCACCAGCCCCGATCTTTTCAATGTTGGTTGCATGCAGGTAGATGTCTGCAAGTAGCCCGGCCTTTAGTTTCTTTATTCCATGGTAAGGCTTCGGCATAAACACCCCTCCAACCACAACCACGTCTCCAGGCCTGCACTTCTCTGCCATCGAGGAATAGCACTCAGCAACCAATGTCCTCGGAATGCATCCACGCGGAATGTCCCCAGTCAGCTCCTGCATGTAGACCGTCTGGTGCTTGATGAATTTCGATCCCCGAGTCACAAGGACCAGAGTTCCTCGGACATTCCTGATCCTACACTTTTCGCTTCCACACTCCTCCAGAAGGTCAAATACATCCCCGTCCACTTCCTGGTATGTCTCTGCCCCACAGCCCTCACAGACATACGTTGCAACCCTGATGCTCGGCTTCACCTGGCTAACCTTTGTAACAACCCCGCTTACCCGAACCAGCGACCCAATGTGCATCGATTTCAGTCCTCGCACAGAATACACCCGTGAGTTTCTCCTTGGCTTCAGCACCAATGAGTATCTCCTCAGCAGAAACGAAGGAAACACCTCCAGGGCGCTCTTCTCTGGAAACCTTTCCTTGAGCCTTGACACCCTGTGGTAGAAAAAGATGTCCTCCGGCTCCTCGCCCATGGGAACGTCCCCGCCCTCAAGAAGAATCTCATCCACCACCGTATAGAGCAGGTTTATGTAAGACATTGCATTTCCCTCGATCCTGCCAACAAGCCCAGTCTCATCATAGACTGCTATATCCTCCATGTCAATCTCAACACTGCCTCCAGCCTCCCTCAGCCGGTTCGCATAGGTAAGCTCACCGTCCTCCTCGTGGAAAAGCAAAAATTTACTCAGCCTGTCCTTATCCGCCTGGTAGTCGATCGGCGTCTCAAACCTCCGAAGTTCGCTGACTTGATTCATTCACAGGGATATGGGGAAAAAGATAAATCACTGGAGACAGACGTGTATTTCAGAAGATGTTTATTGAAAATCCTCAAGAGGATACCAACAAAAGACAGTCCTGCACTGGACCTCATCCCCCTGCAGCTGTGCCTCCCGCGCCCGACGATGGCCTGACAGACTCGAGCTTGTAGAAGTCAGGCAGCACCCTTAGCGAAAGATCAAAGCTCTCGCTATTAGACCCCTCAACAGTCTGCACAATCTTATTGACATCCTCAGAGCTCATCCTTCCTGCAACATCAACAGAATCAAACGATCCGCTGCTGTCGGTAAACGTTATGCTTGTTCCACTGATGTCAATCAGCTTGAGCTGGACCTTCTCAGGCCTGCACACAATAATAGAGTCATTCGCAGTGTATATTCCCTTGTGGTTCGATCCAGTGCTAAGAATCTTCGACGAAATAGTCGTCTTAGCTGCCCCATGCTTCCCATTCTTCACAGAAGATGTTTCCAGAACCTGCGCAGACTTCATCTGCCCGTTAACCTCAATCTTTATGTAGTTTCCAGACCTTATGTCTTTAGGGCTAGTAGGCGTTTCCTCAAATCTCAGCTTCTCCATTCAGGGTCATCTGATTTTTCTTTTTTACCTCAAAGGCTACAGAAAAGAAAGCGGCGCAGAAAAGTTTTATTCCCTCCCAGATCCAAAGGCATCGAGGAACTCTTTCTTCTTCACATACTCCTTCAAGTCACTTGCTCCCCCAACAAACTTCCTCTTGAGAAAGATCTTCGGAAATGTGGAGAACCCATACTCCCTTTCTATCTCCTTCGAAAGCCTTTCGTTCTCCGTATTCTTGATGCAGGCAAACTCAATCTTCCAGCTCTTGAGGATTTCGCTGGCATCCTTGCAGAAGGGACATCCGTCCTTGGAGACCATCAGATTCTCGCTTCTGTCCAAAGCCTTTTCCAACTCTCCTCCCTTCATTTGGGTCACCCTAGGTAAACATTATATTTCCATGATCAATCCCTAATGAAACACTCAGTGATGGTTTCATGCCATCAGCTGACCTTAAATGTCTCCATCTCCTTATCAATCCCTTCTTTCTCCCTGATAGTACAGAGCCCCGAAACCATCTCTCTATCGTTCTCAACATCCTCCACAAACAGTCTGTACTCCATGCTGCTCTCACTGGCCACATCTATCTTCCACACAATGTCGTCCCTAGGCATTCTACGCACCAGAACCACCTCGGGCTTGTCCTCACACTCAACAGCCAAGTTCAGATGCCGGAGATCATATCCCAGTATCTCGTCGTCCTCCTCGACATTCCCAAGATGGAACCGGGCTTCAGAAAACTCGCTCCCATCCGACGTCACTGTCAAATCGTATCCATCCATGGCACCCCCTGCTCTTCTTCTGCAGCACTTCATCACAACAGTGTACTTCGTGAAATCCTTTGAGCTCATCAGCACCTTGAGTCCATCCTGGTTATTCCAGTAGAAAGAGCCTGTAATCTTAACACTCTTCATAAGACGTGCATCAAGAAGAACAATCCCCGTGGCTATCTTCTGGACGATGGCCAAGCTCCCAATCCCAAGACTCCGCCTAACATCCTTTCCAACAACAACCAGGTCGTCCTTGCACAATGGTGCAATCTCAACAGAGTGGCTGAACTTGTAGTTGCACTTGCTGGTATGAACATCTTTACTTATCAGTCTCTCAGACACCTTGACCCTGACCGGCAGAACACTTTGTAAGAAACTCACCATCCTCACCGCTGCATTCCTCTCGATGTAGTAGAAGTCCAATCCCTCCTTTCTCTGCTTTATATTGCTGGTGTCTCCGTACACATTGTTCTTCAGTACAAGATGCTCCAGATATATAAACATCCTCCTGTGCCCAGCCCTGTGGCGCACCTGGACTAGGCTGTTCCAAAACTGCTTCGCCTCCACCTTTGCACAGTCAGGACACTGCATGTTTCTGATGACATACCTCATCTCCAGAGGCTGCTCCACCCCGCACTCCCGAACCACAAGTGCCACCACAATCCTCTTTGAGTTGGGCTCCGTGTAGACAAAGTTCGAGTCGACAATGCAGAGCCCATTAAGCGTCTTGTTCCGCCTAATCAAGAATAGCAGAAATTCCTTCGATCCCCACGAAAACTCCATCCAGCTCTTTGGAGGATGGAGATACCGCTCGCAGCCTCTGCAGCGCTCCACAGCAAGATTCCGCTTCACCTTCGAGGATATTGTAACCTCGGTGACCAGACACCTGTCGCACATGTTCATCAGCCGAGGCTCAATCGGTATTCCACACTTACAGCACAGAATCATCACAGGGTGAAAATTAAACGATTTAATCAACCGGGATCAACTGTCGTGGAATAGCTCTGCCACCTCCTCTACATTTCGGACGCTGACACATCCCCCATATGTCTTCAGGAGAGGAATAAGGCTTATGCAATATCGTAGGCTCCTCGAGGTGCTCAGGCCCACAAAAAATCCAAATGCATCGTCGTCCATCTCCAACCCCTCTTCCTTCATCCTCCTCCTGATAATTTCTCGGTTGGCCTCATCCGGATTTCTCTTCACACTGATAATCACAATCCTGTCAAGAAGGTCCTTAGTGATTCCGAAGGGCCCGAGGAGTCCGTCGCTCCCCTTTATGGGTGCCATTCCCTTGTTGGAGGCAAATATTATCGTCGGGCTGAGAGGAGATTCAATGACCTTGTGGAGAAAGGTGAAGCACTCAACATCAAGCATATGGACCTCGTCGATGAAAAGAACCCCAGGGACAATCTCGGCATTGCCATTCTCCAGATATCCATTCACCATCCTGTTGACATCACCCCGCAACCTTTCTGTTATCTCCGTCTTTCTGGGGCTCAGTATTCGGAAAACAAGGGAAAGCATGTCCTGCCCAGAAGGCCTTGCATTTGCCATGTCTAGGTCATGCAATGTTACAGATTGCATCACCTCCTTCCTCTTCAAAACCTCTCCCTTAGGAATCGGGACATATGTGTCAGCCTCAAGATCGAAATCGTTCATATGAGCCTCGCTCCTGCCCAGCTTCTTGATAACCCCGGAGTTGACCTCGATGTACACAACATCTCCGTTGACAATCCTCTGCTTGTCTATCTGCTCGTACAGGGACGGTGCAAGCTTGAGCTTTTTCGACTCCTTGCTTGTCTTCAGGATAACAAACATCTCCTTGATCCTCTTCGGGTAGGAGCTCAGCGGGTTTTCTTCGTCCACAATCCGAAGCTCAACAACCTCCCCCTCATAGACATCTTTCAACTCCCTCATCCGCACCAAAATCGATCTTCTCAGCGCTTCCTCAAGAACCTCGGTCTTCTTCACCTCGTTGGAGTACACCTCGCTGCCGCTCATCGAGGTAAACGGCGTTCCAGCACCGAGCTCCTCACTGATCCCTACAGCAAGAGCTGTCTTTCCACTTCCCACAGGCCCAGATATAAGCACTGCCCTCCCAGACATCCTCTTTGTCCTAACCATCTCTACTATAAGGCCGGCTGCTTCCCTGGCATTCTCCTGTCCAATCACTGCATCTGGCTTTTCAACAGGGTTTCCACAGTCGTCTAGCCCAAGAGACCTCACATGGCTGTGGATTGCTATATTGCTGCTCTTGACCATCCTGGGGATCGGTGTTTGGCAATGCAATGTTCCCTCCAAACTACTGCACTGGGATGGGCCGGCTGATGGAACTGCGTGGGGGAAGCTGCAGTTCCTGTAGCTCAGTCGGTAGAGCGCGGCTCTCCTAAAGCTGAGGTCGTGGGTTCAAGTCCCACCTGGAACGTCTTTTTATTCCGGCCTGTAAGCATCAAAACCCATTTATTAAAGCTAAGGGCCCATCCTCACAAGTAGAACGATGAGGGAAACTCGTCAAAGTCGGCCTTCATCAGATCTACCAGTATTTGCCTCAATACCTCAGTGTCCGTCTCAAGCATGTTTTCCGGCCTTCTTATCACTAAGGGCCCAAATATCCTGTATATCTCCTCAACATTGACTCCGTTATCCTCTGCATTCATCTCAATCGTAAGGAAGATGTTCTTCAACGACTTGAGGAACAGCCTGTGGGGATCGCCAACTACAAACGGAATCCTGGGGATTATTGTTTCCTTCATCTCTCCATCGTTGCTTCCATAGGCCTCGATGACCCTTTTTCGGACGTTGAGTGGAATGATATTCCTCATGTTCTGCTCCACATAGATCCTGAGTCCCATTGCAATATCCTTCAAGTGAACAGCAGAGTAGTCTATCTTCTCGTTCAACTCAAGCAGCTTGACGCAGTTACTCACGTTTTCTTCCGACTCGGGGCTGATGAACACATCCTTGACATTCCAAGCATTCTTCTCTATATACGTCATTGCAGAAAAGACAGACTCGTTGATGGATGTGTCTGTCCCGAACATGTCGCCGCAGCAGCACATCTCCCCGATAAACCGCATCACCTGGGCCTTCCTCCCTGCAGG
Organism: Encephalitozoon cuniculi GB-M1; assembly: GCF_000091225.2. Classification (NCBI taxonomy): domain Eukaryota; kingdom Fungi; phylum Microsporidia; family Unikaryonidae; genus Encephalitozoon; species Encephalitozoon cuniculi. Next base: position 159,465 of record NC_003238.2, read on the forward strand.
TGCTCTCCGACCTTCTATTGCGTTGTTGCATGCCTCGCTCAAGTTTTCCGCCTCCACCGTGCAAAGAGACTCATAGAGAATCTTCTGAGGTGCTTCGCTGTCATTTGTTGCAACCATCCATACAGCGGCTTCATTTGTTTTAAACCCCGAACTCATCAATCAGCTTGCCTACTCCGCGGTAAAAGGAGTTAGTTGGAGAATTCTTCAACCAGAAACGGACTCAGTTTCCATACCAGAACTATTTATTTCTTCCAGCCAGATCATTCTGCATGCCTGGTCCCCACTCTGGGCGCAGATTCAATCTCTAGCCTTTTGGACAACTGCTCTACTCTGGGGCTTCTGTTCACACATAGAGCCCTCCTCACCGCCTCGACCCTGTCTCTTCCATGCATTACAGGCCTTACATCCACGCCAGAGAGCTCTCCTTTGACACCATCCCTAGCTTCGGCATCCCCATGCCCTAAGCTCTCCAGCACCAAGTGGTCTGTCTCTCTTCCCGCCCCATCAAGACCCCTTGCAACCCCGATCTCCACAATGTTCTCCACTCTGAATTTCATCCGAGGATATACAAAGACATTCATCTCGTCATCGGTCTGCCCTGCATGTCTTCGGACCACATCTGTCAGAACAATGCATCTGCCGGGCGTGTACCCACAGAGAACCCCGGCATATCTTTCTCCCGTAAAGGTTGTGATCGAGATCCTTGCCCTGCTCTCCATAATGCCTTTGCAGGGAAGAAATTGGGAAGCCATATCAACCTCAATTGATTTCACCGACTTAGAATCCCCGTGTCTAAAATGGTCGAGGGACGAGAGGCGTGTCTTTTCTATTCGAAAACAAACGGATGCAGATATGGACACGAGTGCACAAAGGTCCACAGAATCCCCACAAGAAGCAGGGTTGTTGTCGTGAAGGCAATGTATCTGTATCCCAAGAACGACCCAGAATCCACACTGGGTGAGGAGTCGGTCCAGATCCACCTTGACCTCTTCTACGAGGATTGGTTCACCGAGTTGTCTGTAAAGTATGGAGCTATCAGAAAGCTTGTGATTGCTTCGAATAGTTGCATCCAGATTCTGGGGAACATCTACATTGAGTTTCATGAGGAGGAGGCAGCAATGAGGTGTGCAGAAGAGATAGGAAGGAGATATTACGGTGGGAAGAGGATAGTTGCAGAGCTCGGCAACTGCTACAGAACAGATGACGGGACATGCACCGAGCACGAGAGGGGTTTGTGCGGGAAGGGAGAGAAATGCGGGTTTATACATGCAGCAAGGGTGTCTAGGAGTCTTGTCGAGGAACTTCTTGCCTCCCAGGCCCTACTATATCCACGGACAAGTGATGCTAACAGGATTGGTCCTGGTCCCAAAGATACCATACCCCGAGGAAAATGCCCAGGAAGATCTCTAGGAGACGGCACGCACGATGGAAACTATCGGACGGACCGAAGAAGGCTGAATGACCAAGAATCATGGACAAAGCGGCCCAGGGGTGTGTGGAATGGAGGTCAGAGGCGATATGTCCGCGATGGTGGGAATGGATCTTGGTATAGAAGAGACTAGATTTTCTAGCATAGACTGTATGTAATAAAGAGCCGAATATTCCTGTTTTAGAAATTTGCGAAAAGTATACCCTATCATATGAATATTACTGGACTTGGAGTCAGCTTTCTATCTCTCTTTTCTATCTATACTTTGGAGACAGGTGCTTCCTGTCCATCCAATGTACTGGAGGCTGCAAGCATCATTGAAAAGGTGGAGAAGCACGAGGTTTGCGATCTTCACAACATGGATCTTGAGGAGGTTTCCCTGGAGATCATGGAAGCTCTGAAGTGCAACAAGGAGGTCAAGAAACTTAACCTGTCAAACAACAAGCTAAAGACATTGCCTGCGGAGTTTGGGACCTTGAGCGAGCTTGTGGAGCTTGATCTTTCCTGTAACGAGATGGAGAGCATCCCCCAGGAGATTGGGAATCTGAAAAGTCTAGAGGTCCTTGATCTATCGAACAACAAGCTGAGGTCGTTTCCATGGAAGCTCCTGAAGCTTGGGAAGACCGGAGCGCTGAAGAATTTGGATCTTAGGTCAAACCCGTTCTACAGGATCTTTCACACAGCGCTGGCAAGATTTTTCCTGAAGCTCTTCTACGGAGACTTTGTCAAGACAGGCTATGTCTGACAGGGCAAGTAAATGATTCCAGGGTCTTTTAGGATCCTAATAAATCATTTCTAATTAGCTGTATTTATTGGTGGTGCATAACAAATATCCTAAACCAGAACCTCTAGCTTCGAATAGGTTGGGGGGCTCATGTACTTGGTCCAAAGCTTCTGGAACACGCTGACTAGTATTGCAAGGGTGTTTACAACCGTTATCTTCAGCAGAAAGAGGTAGAAGGGCCTCTGGTATCTCAGGAGTCCCCTCCTGAGGGCAAAGTAGACAATGTAGATGGCAAGGGACATGCCAGAGGAGATGAACACCATTGGTGTCATTCTCGTGGTTGTCAGTATCACCATCAGAAGCTCGTTGAGTACCAGGCTTGTGAATGTCAGGGTAGAGATTATAAAGAACTCCTGCTTCAGCAGGTAGAATGTTATCATCATGATTGTTCCCTGGTAGAATGCTATCAAGGTCCAGACAGAAAAGTGCCTGTACGACAGAAGCTTGTTCTCAGTAAGCTCCTTATAGAGCTCGGGAAACTTGACAACAACGCTTCGGCTTATGTCGCTCGAGCAGATGATCGAGAATATCGGGAGGAAGGTATAGACAGTTATAAACAGCATGAGGAGCTCTCCCCTGAACAGGCCCACAGGCACAAAGTAGATGAGAGAGCAGAAGATCGCCTGGATCACTGTAAGGGTAAGCCCTCTGTGGATTATCAGGTGTGCCACCTTTGCCGTTCTCTGGTACGAGTTCCTCCCATGCCAGAAGAGAAGATCAGACACATGGCAGAACTTGTTGATGCTGAAATCTGCAGCCAGAGACGCCTGGTTCCCTTCCTTCCCAACTATTCCTATTCCTACATTTGCCTCCGTTATCATTGAGACGTCGTTCCCTCCATCTCCGATGCAGCATACACACTTTCTTGTCTTGTTCTTCAGCTCTCTCGCAACAGCCGCCTTCTGGGTGGGTGTGTATCTGCACCCTATAACCGCCTCTAGCTCTGAGGCCACCTCGATAAACTCATCCATGCAGCTTTCGATTACAAATGATAGGCTCTGTCCGTCAATCACCAGTGAGTTGTATCCAGACCCACGCAGAAGATCAAGCTTTGCCTTGACATCTCCGACAGAGCTTGCGTCGCTGATCACAAGATACACAGTACCTCTGTGGAAGATTCTGGACGATCTTGCAATCGAAATGGCCGTCTCTATCTTGTCGCCCGTAAGCATCCAAATCTTCATTTCTGCATTTCTCAGGTTCTCAAGCGTAACCTTGACATCGTCCTGGAGCTTGTCTTCAACACCCGTCAGGCCAAGGACATTCATGTCCTTCTCAATAATCTCCATTGCCTTGCTCATGGCCTCGGCACGATCAACCAGGCTCATCCATGCCTTGTTGTACATCTCTTCAAAAAGCTCGAATTCCTTTCCGCTAAGGACCTTCTTTGCTATGACAAGCGTTCTCAGCCCATCCCGGGCCATGTTGTCTGCTTCCTCCTCAACCCAGTCGTTGACCTTCACTATCCCTCTCATAACCACATCAGCCCCTTTCAGGAAAAATATGACCTCCTCGTTGTATCTCACTATAATTCCCATCCTCTTCGTTTCACTGGTAAACGGAAAGGTGTAGAGTATCTGGTACTCCTGCTCGTCGTTCAGGGGATCTCTTATTACTATCATCGAGCGGTCCCTCTTGTACAGCTTCATCCCAACACACTCCGTCCACTGGACAATCGCAACCTCGTCGGGGCTTGACGCCTGGTAGCTCACCTCGTTCTCAGAGATAACAGGAGTGACATTGTGGCAGACACTGAGGGCCTGCACCAGATCGTACACCCTTGCATTGATGTCCTTCTTTCCCCGGAAAAACACACCCTTTCCGTCGTTCCTGCCGTTCAGAACCTTCGCAAGGTTCTTGCTGATCTCCCTGTTCAGCTCCTTTGTATAGCAGATCGTCCCGAGATGTATCTTCTTCATCTCCATCTCGTTCTTGGTCAGCGTCCCCGTCTTGTCCGTAAGGAAGTACGACACCCTTCCAAGCTCCTCGGGTAGGTTGTTCGACCGCATCATTGCACCCTCTATCCTTTCGTCTTCGGATATATACTTTCCATAGCAGTATCTTGCCCAGTCAACAGTGATTCTCAGCGAAATCGGAATCACAGACGAAAACAGAACAAGAAACCGGATAAATATAATGTCGGGCCTCGACCCAACCCCCCGCATATATGTAAATATCCCTGCAAGCACCATACACCCTGCCCCCAGAACCTTCATGTATCCGTTCAGCTCAAGCTCAATCTTCCCTATCTTGTTCCTTGGCCGAGAAGTGTTCAGCATTGCCTTTGCATCTTTTCCCGTGTAAACCACACATCCGAGGATGGAGCATGTCGCCACAACCGTGTTCATCCACAGCATATTCTCGCATCCAAGCGCCTCGGCCACGGGTTTCTCCTCGTCCTTTAGGGAGACATCTGCTTCCTCAGTCTCTCTGCCCACATTGCTCTCGTTACCCACCTCAAGGCCTTCGCTGGATCCTGCTGCAGCAGAGTCCCTGCCATCCGACACAAAGCCCAGGTCTTCGTCCAGGGACCCGCTTTCTCCGGTGCTCTGGCTGGACGAGGAGTAGACCCATGAAACATCTTTGGGTCCCTCAGATGCACCAACGCTCCCCTCCTCTCGTCCAAAGTCAAACTCCAGAAGCCTCTCGATTCGCCTGCCAATCCCCTCATCCTCGTTCCCTTCCTCCTCAATCTCCGACAGCTCGTCCAGAGAAAACTTTCCTATCTTGATCTTTCCAGTAAACGAATATATGTCCTTGCTTGGCTGCTCTGCGAGGATGCTCAGCTTCCGGAGCTCGTCAAACGTTGCAGACTGCATTCGAGGAATGGTCAGCTTCAGCTTCCAATCAGTCTCCCCGTCCAGCTGGTCTGTCCTTACAAACACATGTCCAGACACATCAGAGGTCTTGAGAAGAGCCATGTCTGCAGGAACCCTCTCGTTCTTTTCCAGCAGAACGAGATCCCCAACCTCTATCCTCGAGCTGGGCACCCGCACAAATCCCTGGCTGGTGAGCTTTGTGTACAGCTGACTGTTTGTAATCTTGTCCCTCTCGTACCTCTTGTAGTCCTCAACTCCCTCCTTAAAAAGAGAAAATAGCAGGACCATTGCCCAGGGCCCAACAGAAGCCACAAGAGACGACACAAGATACTCCTTTTTCAGTTGCGTCATGCACACAAGAAACAGAAAGGTGTTGAAGAAGTGGCTGAACTGCAGCCTCAGCACCGCAAAGATAAATGTATACCACTTGTACTTCTGGTTCCTTATGATGTTGGGAGGATACCTTCTCCTCCGCTCCTTCGATATATGTCGAAATCTCCCCATCAAATCCGTCATACCCTTATACACGGCTTCCTATTATATCGATGTCAATTTCTTTTATTTGTTCTTAAGGAGATCACATCACAGATTGGTTTGTTTTGATTCATCTTTGGCAGCCTAGAGGGGACAGATTCCTCAATCGCACGGCTGGCTCCTGGGCATAGAAGTCAATTGCAAATAACAGTAAAGCCCCTAATTGGAAATGGCTGCCCTGAGGATAGACTATCGCTACAAGATAATAGTCCTTGGAGAGAGCGACGTGGGAAAGACATGCCTTCTGCACAAGTACAAGGAGGATGACTTCAAGCAGTCTCTGATGACAACGATCGGGGTGGACACCGTCTCAAAAAGCATAGTTCTGAACGGAAAGAATATCATGCTCAACATCTGGGACACGGCAGGTCAAGAAAGGTTCTTTTCGATAACAAAGAGCTACTATAGAAATGCAGACGGGATACTCCTCATCTTCGACATCAGCGACGAGAGGACCTTTTCATGTGTGGATAGATGGTTTGGGCGCATAAGAGAAGAGACAGGAAATGTCCCTCTGTTCCTTGTTGGAAACAAGAGGGATAAGGTGGATAGCGCTATGTACCATGAGATGGAGGGCAGATTCAAGAACAAGGCAGATGAAATGCGGGCCAGGTATTACACGACAAGCGCCAAGACGGGTGAGAATGTAAACAATATCTTCGAGGATATGGCAATGGTCCTCCTCAAGAAGCAGACCCTGGGGCAGAAGTGGGAGGCGGGAAGTCTGTACGACCCGTCGGTAGGCGGGCCAAATAGAAAGACCAATGGCAGGTGCTGCTGACGTAATGCAGGATAGCAGCACGTCCTGTACTTTTTAAATACTCGATACAATATAAAATCCCTTTGACTCCACGTCGCCTTTATTGCACCGTTCTGTGCAGCATCACCAGCTCGTTATCGACTGCACCGGGCTCTCTTCTCCACTCGGAAACATACACCACCTTCATTCCTCTTATCTCTGACTCCATGGACGCTTTTCCGATCACCACATTGAGCTTTGTGTCCCAGATGCAGATGACTCCCTCTGCATCTGCAGAGTACAGATACCTCCCGCAAAAGCTCATGTCTAGGCCCACGATTCTGCTCTTGTGGTATCTCATAGCCATGGGCTCCGAGTAGCTCATGCCACAGCAGAATATGGTCCCGTCATCGGCTCCACAGTACATGCTCGTCAGCAGCGGGTCGGCGCATAGCCTGCCTATCCTCTCAGGCATAGAAATCTCAAGCACTTTCCTGCCTTTTCGGTACAAAGAAACAATGTTGTCGAGAGACGTTATCAGCACATCCCTTATCGAGTAGTGTGCGCTTGCCTCATACACATCCAGCACCGACAGAGTTTCCAGCGAATACACAGACAGCTTTCCTCTTTCCTGTACTCCAAGGTTCTCTTCTATTGCAGACAGTCTTCCGTCAAAGTCTCCTGTGACAACAAGGTCTCCATCCCTGCCTGTGGTGACTATGGAGTCTCTCGAGAGAATGACCATTCTGCCCTTGACAATGGCCATATCCATTACATCTCCCTCATACTCAAGGGCCCTTATCTGCCTAAACGGAGCAAGTTGATAGACCGTGAGGCTCCTGTCGCGCACGTAGAGATACTTGGGAAATGGAGAGCATTGGACGGCAGAGACAGCACCCACAAGAATCATCTGGCGTGTGTGGGGAAGCCTGAGGTCCTTCTTTGCATCTGTTTCCACAACTAGCGTGGAGTCGAAGTCGCTCATACCACGGTGGTAGATAGAAAAAAATATAATGCAAGACTGCATCAGGGAGTAGAGTCCTGGAAGTCATATGCTAAAATAAGATCGTTTAATTGAAGTCACCTTTTCTTCTCCCGATCCTTCCGATGTTAGCCTTTTCGTAGGCAGGCATTGCAAACAGCTTCGAACCCTTGATCTTCATGTTGTTGATTTTGCTCAGTGCCCTTTCCTGCTCCTCGCTGTTGTCGTACTCAGCAAAAAGATAGTTCTTGCCCTTGTCTCCTCCAGATATCCTGCAGTTCCCCAGAAGCGCAGAAAGCTCGTCCTTGTCGGTGTCCTCGGGAATCCCTGAAATATACACCTTCTTGCTCGAAACAATGACTCTTTCCTTCATCCTCTGGTCCTTTCTCTTTGCATAGTGCAGCGCCTTTGCCTCTCCAGCCACCTTGACGCTTCCCTCTCCATATGCCTTCTCGGTGTCCTCAACTGTCTCAAACTCGACATATCCCACCTTAAGATCCTCATCCCTGGACCTCCTTTGCTTGCTAAGCTTGATGCTTATTCTAGAAGTTAGTATCTGTCTCAAAGTCCTCATCACGGCTCAGTTTCACGAACCAAGGATGCTTTCTCTTCACTTACATTTCCTTCTCGTAGCTGGAAAAGGCCTCCAGTAAATCCCCTATCGTCACCTTCCCAGAGAGATCGGGGATGGCCAGTTGGTTAGTCTTTCTTGTCGATTGCATTCTTGCGTTAGGGTAGGGGCAAATTTTTCACAACTTTTTAAACCAAAGGTTTTCATAGCAGCTCAATTGTGTTCAGAATCCCGTCATCTCCCCCACTGACTATCCGATTTCTTCCTTCATCATACACAATGCTATTTATCGAGTCCTCATGCACATTCTCGATGGACATCACAAGATTGAGGTTCGAGTCGACAATCCCGATGCTGCTCCTGTTCAGGACATATGCCATGTTTTCCCCAACACTGCAGATCGAGTAGATCGGGAGTACAGATAGCTTCCTAGACATCTCGAGGGTCCACCCGCTCCTCAGGGCATAGATGCTGACAGTCCCCTCCTCGGTTGTGCACACCATCCTACCGTTGTGGAAGATAACACACCACACAGTGCTTCTCTCGTCGATCGACTGCACCAGCTCCCAGGAGTCGTCATAGTCAAATCTGTCGTAGACCTTCACCGTGTTATCGTAGCCGTATGTGAACAGAAGTCCTCCGTGGAATATGCATCCCTTCACATCGTGCAAATGGTCTTCTATGACCCCATCTATCTCTATCTCTCCATCTATTTTCACAACCCAAACAGACCTTCCCCTGGTTGCCATTGCCAGATACCGCCCATCCTCAGAAAACGCAACGCACTTGACCTCTGTGTCAGGGCCCTCGATGACATCCACAACCTTCCCGTCGTGAAACAGCACTGCGGTGCAGTCGTAGCTCCCGCAGCACACGTACCTTCCGTGGCTTGCTATCGATCTTACTGACTTCTTGCATCTGCACATCACCTCTCCGGTGTCCTGGTTGACCAGCATCCTGGACGTCCCTCCTGTGTAGATGCTCTTGCCCGCATGAACTGCCAGGATCTTTTCCCCAAGCTTCTTCGACGTTATTCTATATTTCATGGCATGGATCAAAATTATTCCAAAGTAATGCCGGGTGCAGAGTGTACATGCTAGGCAAAAGAGGATGGAGCCCCTCAATGGCCCAATCTGAAATTCCCCTGTTTCAGAGCCCTTTGAAATGATTAGCAACGAAGTGTCGAGCCTTGCGGAGAAGCTGGGGGCCCGTGAGCACCTGGCGGTTGAAAAGCTGGAGCTGCTTGTTGGGATGGACCAGAAGCTCAATGACCTTCTGGTTGCCCACCTTGCTGCTCTGCCGCCGGATAGGGGGCATCTTGGCATTTGCGGGCTGATGCTGATTGAAGAACCTGAGAAGATTGTGCCTGTTGCCCGGAGGATACTCGGGTCGTTTCCAGACGAGGTGGACGGGTTTGTCAAGAAGCTCCTCGAGTCGCCATTTTACATCCAGAGGCGGGCAGTTCCATCGCTAATTGTGAATATCGAATACAAGGAGACAAAAGAGGCATTGAGGAGGTGCCTGCAAGATCCTGTGGTGGCAGTGGCGAGATGTGCAGCGCTGTCACTGGAGGAGTATGGCAGGATCCCGTTTGAAGATGATGAGCTTGTCCAGATTGTGGAGGATCTCCACGCCTCCTACTCGGAATGCATTCAGTGCACAGGCTCTGATGTCATTCCCCTCATAAAGAGGCAAACACACTTTGTGTCTGAGATATGCATGTCGGAGTCATGGAGAAGAAGGTATGCAATTGCCAAGAAAATACAAAAGCTCAATTGCAGTGACCGGGCTGCTGTGTATGCACATCTGTCGCAGGATCCGGAGGAGGAAATCAGGATATGTCTTGCAAGCAACATGGAGCACGTTGGAGACTGGGATAGACTTGTCCCATTATTTCTGAAGGACAGCAGTCCCACGGTCCGGGCCATAACTATCCAGACGGTAGGAAACAGAGAAGAGTTCCAGGAGATACTGCGGGGAGTTGTTTCCGACGGGAGCTGGGAGGTCAAAAAGGCCCTCCTGTGTGTTCAGAGAGTTGACACATACAAGAATGTTGTTATTCCGCTGATAAACTCCCTCAACTCCGCACTGAACTGGAGGATAAGGAAGGAGATTCTCGAGTCGATCGCATGTGTTTCGAAACAGGACGAAAGGCTTCTCAGGGAGTTTCTGGGAAAGTATCTCCTTGGATACCTCCACGACAGGGTGTACGAGGTGAGGGCTGGAGCATCCCGGGTGGTTGCAGAGCTAGTTCCGAGGTACTCTTGGACAATTGAGTGGCTTCCCGAGATTGAGGCTGCCGTGTTGTCTAGAAACTATTTGCACCGGATAACTTCGGTGGATGCAGCGCTCTCCTTTGACAAGGCTCACGGGACGGAGTTTGCGAAGAGACTCCTGTCTGATCCTATTGACAATGTGAAGCTGTATGCACTTGAGATGGTTGGGCTGCACGGGGCGGACGAGAGCACGAGGGACATGGCTTTGGACCTGTGCAGCAGCAGGGATGGGGAAGTTAGAAAGGCTGCAGAAAGTCTCCTGAGATAACATAGAGTCTTTTGGTTTTATTAAAGCATATGTATTTGAATTCCTTAAATATTCGTGCTTTCGGATCTGCCTGCATGGATGACCCTAGTGGGTTTGAAGAAAGATTTGTGCATAGATTCTATGACGAGAACTCTCGGGAGTTTTCTGCAACAAGAAGGAGGCACTGGGGAATGACAAGGAGATTCCTGGATAACTATTACACTCGGGAGTCCATTGTGCTTGATGCAGGATGCGGAAATGGAAGGTCCTTCCTGGTGCCGTGTATGGTTGGGATGGACTACTGCCTTGGCCTCCTAAACGATGCCCGGGCAGCAGGCGGCCAAGGACTGGTAAGGGGAGATGTCCTGGAGCTTCCTTTTGTGGACTGCAGCTTCGATCTCGTACTCAGCGTTGCTGTAATCCACCACCTCAGCACACGGTGCAGAAGGGAGAGGGCAATGAAGGAGATGAGAAGAGTCCTGAAGGACGGAGGCAAGATGCTTCTGTATGTGTGGGGGAGCTCGGCAAAGAGCAAAAGGAAGTTCTCGAGGGCAGCTGGTGGGTCTGAGCAGGACTATCTTGCAACATGGAATCTCCGGAGCGATACCAAGAGATACTACCATCTCTACGGCATGGAGGGCCTACTGGAGCTCTGCACCGATTCTGGATTTAAGGTCCTGGACCATGGGACCGAGGAAGAAAGTCTGTTTGCGGTTCTGGAGAAGTAGGCTGCTGGCCTTAGGGCGGTAGGAGGCAAAGGTTGACAACAAATCTGGAATTACGGAGCCCTTTGAATGGAAAGGATAACAGACATCTCTGATCTCCTGGAGAAGTGCAAGGACAAAGGATTTGTAAACGACAACAAGGAGTGGATAAAAGAAAAGATGGGGAGGCCGCCTCTGCGAGATCAGATGAGGTCTCTGCTGGGAACGAAGAAGAATGTCTTTGGGATAAAGCTGATTGAGGCGCTGGACGTCCCTGCAGACGAGCTTGTTCCTTCCCTTGATGACAGAAAGAATATCAATCAATATGTGTATTCGACATACTACTGTCTTTACAAGATGAGGCTCATTGGAAGGGACAGGTTTGAGAGGGCAAGAGACCACTTCCGATGCATGAAGAACTACGAGAAGATGTTTGTAGACACTGAGAACTCGTTTATTATCTCAAGAATTGAGGCGGATCGAAGGAAGGACAAGATGGTCAAGAGAGAGTTCAACAGGGTCATGGATTCCAAGGAGGAGCTGAGGTCGCTGCTCATAGAGCTTCCTGAGGTCACCAGCGATGAGGTCTGCAGGATCAAGGATGGACTCTGCAGCGTCAGAAGTGTGTTTGTGGTTGATCTCGACCCCGTCTTTGACATAAGCACGCTTCGATGCCAGGCAAAGGAGGAGGCATCCAGAAGGATATCGGAGATCAGAGATGTTCTCTTTTGCATTGGCAGCATCCATCCTAGAATCAACACGCTTGGAGCCATAGGAGAGGGAAACAAGGATGGAGGCCATGACGCGACTCTGCTTGAGAATCTGAAGAAAGACAAGTACCACAAATTCGAGAGGATCTTCAACGGACCTGAAAAGTTCAAGTTTACATGCACGCCTCTGTTCTATACGATGGACAGGCTGCTAAAGAATAGAATAACGCGTCTCTACGATTCCATTGTGAAACTCCACAGAGCGAAGCAGGTGGTCTACTTTGTCTCCACACGCCCGCTCCCACAGATCCTGGCGGAGCTTCTATTCTTCGAGTACTCGAGCCTGGACATAAGAGCAGTGGTTTCGATGACGAATGCCCCCTTTGATGTCTATAAGGAAATCCAGAGGAAGGAGGATGCAAGGGTCGTTGCTGTTGGGAATGACTCGGCCGTTTCCCAAGAAAAAGAAAACATATATCGGATAGGATATGAGAGGTTCAGAAGAATGGTCGACAGGACATTCCAATTGAGGGGCGGCATGGGAGCTGACCCTGAGGATGCTAGCATCCCCTCAGCATAGAATAAAGTCGTTAATTGCATTCCATACGTTATAACTTTTTCACCGGTGGTCCCGAAATGAGAAAGATAATCTACGAGTTTGAACAGTGCGACCCAAAGAAATGCTCGGGAAAGAAGCTCATCAAGCAGAACAAGGTCCAGGCGGTCAAGAAGAACAGAAGCTTTGGGGGCGTGGTTCTGTCTCCAGATGCAGACCAATCCATCTCACCTGCCGACAGGGATGTTATAGAGAGGTTTGGAATAGGACTTATAGATTGCTCCTGGGCACAGCTCGACTCTGTGGATTTCAGAAAACTCCCAAGGAGACACAACCGCCTTCTTCCGTTCATGGTGGCTGCCAACCCGGTCAACTACGGCAAGCCTTTCAAGCTGAACTGTGCAGAGGCATTGAGTGCTTCTCTGTACATCTGTGGCTTTGAGGAGGAGGCACACGAGATCCTCGATGGATTCAACTATGGTGACGAGTTTTACAGATTGAATGGAGACATCCTCGACGAGTATTCGAAATGCGCCTCGAGCGCCGAGGTGGTAGAAGTGCAGAACAGGTTTCTGGAGAGCCAGGGAAAGGGTAGGCCTAATGCTCGGGACATTTACTAGTGTTTAGTTGTCCTGCTCCATAGCAGGAAATATCCTGCGTGCGATATACTAGTTATCCAGGCCGCTATAGACATAGCGCTCACAGCAGCCCGTCTCCTGTTCTGTTTTATAGAAGAAGGATGACCAAGAGAATCATGGATATAAAGAACTGTAATCTTTCATAGGGCTCTCTGTGGAGTGCAAGGAGTAGAAGCCCGGGCACAAAGACGGTAGGCGGATGAAAAGACACTCCAGGGCCGGTAGCAGCTCCTTTGAAATGCAACAGACTATCATTACCCCCACTGGCCCTTGCTTTAGCTCATCAAACGCAAGGCAAAAGAATAGCTGTGTAGCCTGTGGCTGGGTCTAACACAATAGTCCTTACTCGCATTTAAAGATCGAGGAAGACTTCCCTCAGAGACACGACTTTCTTTTGTATCTCCTGGCCTACCAGGCCAATGTTCACCTCAACTCTCAGATCTTTATTGATGTATGGCAAGGCCTCCCTAGCTGCCTCTTAAACGTCGGAAGCTCATGAAAAGAAAGATGGTATGCTGTATTATGGAAGATCATTGCATTTTTCAATAGTGGCACCTCAACGGTAACTCCAGGATCAGTTCTGGCAAGGATTGACTGGAGATTCATGGCCTGCTCCATTAGTAGTGCTAGTACCTACTTGAATGTATCTAGTACTCTGTATAGCTCTGTAAGGGTAGGGTGTTACAACGAGGTTGAAAATTCTTTCTCGATGAAGACATCGCCGGGAATCCATCTCTCGTGGGGCGTGTGCGTGGGGTGTTCAAATCCTCTTATTCCCTCTGTCATTCCTCTTCTCTTCACAGGAATCGCTGTTCAGTATGCTCTCATCACTGAGAGTTTGGTCCATTCCAAAAGTCTATGGCATGACTCCTACTCTGCAATTAGCTGTGCATGGTGATAGCTGATATACATCAATGTATTAGCAACCCTGCTGATGGAACAGATTGAGTGTATCAGAGCCACACTCAACAGAGTTAACTTCAGCGATGATTCGTTGGTTCGTGCGGGTAAGCTAAGTATAATACAAGGATGCGCATTGGATCGCCTCAACAACACAATACCATGGGCCTTTCCCTTCTACATCAGAGCACTTGATAGAACTCGCAATGATCTAGAGAGCAAGAGAGACTCCCAAGGCATTGCTGCTGTTGATGAAGCTAAGAAAGCACTGGAGGTCCTATTGGATCATATAAAGCACCAAATTCCTTGTCTCACTGAAAAAGGTGATGAGCGCTGGGATTTTGAATACATCTCCAGAACCCTTCCTAACTACTTCCAGAAAGTTGATGATCTGAAAGGAAACTACTAAGAACTGTTTAATACATTTAAAGATGCACTTAGGAGAATGCTACCATACGTTAGTGGGAATTTGAATATTGAAGTGGGGCAAGAGATGGAGGCCGAAGCAATATCCCTAGAAGTGCCTTTGAAGGCAATCTTCCTTGATCTCTTAGACATGGAAGGGGTTACGGTGCTATAGCTAATGAGAAGCTGCGTATCATTCATAAACGTCTGAATACCCTAGGCTTTGATATTTTTAGACAATATTTTCGTAACACTGTTAATGATGCTTTTCCCAGACGTTTAAATCAAATTAGAAAAGAACTGGATGCTTTGGAAAAGGAGATTAGCAGATACATGCTTCCTAAGGCCCAAGGAGCACGGGTGCAAGGGGGTCTTCGTGATGCCAGGGATGGGGAATCCACAAAGAGAGATGTCATGGGTGGATAGAGGCTTGCTTATCCAACACCAGCCTGTTGCTGTGTCCAAAGGCGATACTCTATCTATGCCTCAGAGAAAGAAATGATAACTCAAAGATAATCATACCGTCTTTATTCCATTCATCCACTATGTAGACCTCATCCAGCCCGAAGGTACTTTTCTGGCACCCCCCCCCCCCATACGCCATGTCGTAGTCCCGTCCACACACATGCGACACACACACACACACAAGCATGCTCATCACAAACACCATACTCTCAATGCCCTCGCCAACACTCTTCTCTCCACCCCCGCCAACATTCAACACGAGAAGCAGAACAGATGCAAACGCAACAGCCGCAGCACACAGATACAGGCTCCACTCCCCGTCTCCGCCAACACACAGAGCCCCGAGCACCAGGTTCCCACACACAACCACACACACCTGCATCAGCGACATCCCACACAGCACACCGCCCTGCACAGCCATCATAACGGCCCCAATGCCTGCCACCGTCATGCTGTACACACTGCTCCTGACCACGCCCCCGTGGAGAAGCCCGGCTGCCATCGGCACAATGCACCCAACTGCAGTCCACTCCTCCCTCAGCATCCCAATCACCCCGTCGTCACGGTACCTCGCTGCCAGTCTCCACACCTGGTATACAATGGTCCCTGCCACGGCCAGCGAGTACACCCCCGTGTTCCACGCCCTCCGAGTTGCACTGTCCTCCTCCTCAAGATACCAGAGGATGCACTGGACCACCAGAATGGCTGCAAACACAAGGCCCAGGCGCCCGTAGAGTCGCAAAGGAGGAGGAAGAGCCTTCTCAAGCTCATCGATCTTCTGCCTTAGGTCATCCAGGCCACTGCTGGCCTCACCTAGCATTTGATCTAGTTCATTGAACTTAGGGGCAAATGATGCACGATTTTGTCTGGTAGTTTGCTTAAGATCAGCAACGGCCTGGTCATATGCTGCTCTAAGGGCCTGTAGCTTCTGGATAAGGGATCTAATGGACTCCCTGACATCACGAAGAGCCCCTTGCACCCGTGCTCCTTGGGCCTTAGGAAGCATGTATCTGCTAATCTCCTTTTCCAAAGCATCCAGTTCTCGTCCAACTTCCCCTAAACATCCGAGAGAAGCATCATCAACAGCATAACCAAAATATTTTCCAAAAACATGAAGGCCTAGGTTATCATTCAGATGCCGAAGGAAAGTGGATAGCCTCCTGTGACCTCTTGTAACAAAGAAGGTATGACCGCACCCCCCTTCCATTTCTAAGAGATCAAGGAAGATTGATTTCAGAGATGCCTCCGAACCAGGTGATTCAGTTTCTTGAAACTTTAGGTCCTTATCAACATATTGCAACATTTTCTCAACTGTATCTTTAAATCTGTCGAATAGTCTTGGAAAGTTTTCTTTTATGTCATCAACTCTTTGGAAGTAGTTGGAAAAGGATCCGAAGAAGCTATCAAAACAACAGTTGATATCATGTGTTCTATTCTCATCATGACAAACGGATTGCCTCCCTACAGAATTCGATAGGGCTTCCAACGCTTCGAGGGCTGCATCAACAGCAGCAATACCTGCAGAGTTTCCCTTGCTCTCTAAGTCATTACGGACTTTGTTGAGCACTTCTCGATAGAAGTTAGAACAAGATAACCATACATCAATAACACAATCATAGCACCTTATTACATATGACTTGGGACGAAAAGTGAAATCAAGTCCGCTAAGTAAGTCTCTGATACGCCTAATTTGCTCCATTAGTGGGGTTCCCATATATCCCATATATATATTAGCCGTTCTTTCATACACAACCAACCGGGAATAGGAGTCATGTAGTAGACTAATAGATTATCAGTATTGCAGATATCACATGTGAGAACATGCCTGACAGCCAATGGGGTGTAAGGAGGTAGGAGGGAGAGATGGGCAGACAGGATAAATAAGGGCGTGACATGACATGTGTGCTCGATGTCCCGACATCAGTGCACAACAGCCCTCCAGTGTGGTAGCCAGAGATGTGCAGTGTTATGGAAACAGCCAGGGCTCGTAGATATCCCCACTCTCACGAGATGGGTGGAATCTGCCAAAATCCTGAAGCCCCTGATGATTGAAAGCCCAGCAATAAAGAGGTTTGTAGTTGATTACTTTATCGAGCACAGCCAGGAGGACATCGATGAGATGGTGGCTAGCATACACCGGCGTCTCCTGTCGGGATTTGTAGTGAACGAGGATGTGTGTGTCGTTAAGTCTGGGGAGTGTGGGCGGGTTGTTGGGGTCCTGGGGCCCAGATATGCAGTGATGGTGCAGTCTCCCTGTGGATGGCGTGAGGAGGACTTCGAGCTTTCCGAGCTGGCAAGGCGAGAGGGGGTGTCTGGAGGCAGGATCCGGGGGTACCTGCTTGGAATAACGATGGAGACGCCCTTTGGGAGGGTTTTGAAGGAGAATGCATTCCGGAGCATAAGAGACTCGCAGGAGGTGATGCGGTGCAGGGTTCCACAGAGCCAGTGCTGTGAGGCACCTAATCCTGTTCCTGGGGGCTCTTCGGGAGGCAGAGGCGGTGGAGAGGAACGGGGTCCAGGGCAGCCAGGGTCCAGGGGGGCGGAGAGGCAGAAAGGCTTGTCTTCCATGGCAGCAGATGTGGAGTCGATTCTGAGACTCTCTGAGGAGAGGATTGTGAGTGTTGAGGGTCTTGGGCCCTGGGATGTCGAGGCAGTGATGAAGATCTTTGGGGCACTGGCAACCTTTGGGTCTGTCTTCAGGATCAGAAGCGTGGATGCCTGGTCGCTGGCCTCGGCTATTAGTGATCCGGCGTATGGGTCTGACATGATGCGTCTTGTGCACGAGAAGTTGGTTGGGGCACTTCGGAGAGAGATTGAGGAGAACGGGATGGACAGGTTTGTGGAGAACGTCAGGCCCTGTGTGGGGGTAGCGGTGGAGGCGATGTGTTCAGCCGAGGGGCCGCAGGATGTGTTGCAGGGCGGACAGCAGCAAGGGCCTGTGGAGGACTGTGGAAAGGAAGGGTGGAAAGACGATCTGAGGGAGTTTATTGGATGTGTGTCGAGGGGGCTGGACACGGACATTTCGCAGATTGTGGAGTGCATTTCTGCAAGAGACGGAGAACTGTCTCGCCGGGAGGCTCGGGGCAGGATTGTTCTGCTTGAGCTACTGCTGAACATGTTCTTTACAACGGCCTGGTTCCGGGAGGTGATGTCTGAGAAGATGGAGGAGTCTCTTGAGCTTGAGAGGAAGAGGAGGGAGCTGGGTGTGAGGGCCAGGAAGACGGGGGAGACAGGGTGCGATGGCTCTGGGAGTGAGTGTGGCAGGCCGAGGAGCGAGGCGGAGAGGGATGCGGTGTATGCAGCTCGCGAGATATTTAAGCTGCCCACGAGGGTTGTTCTTGGGGAGATTGGCGGGATAAGGTTTCTGAATCTTGGCAAGAGGATCTATGCAGCCAAGGAGGGGGAGTACTATCTGGTGGGGAGGGATGCACTGGTGAGGCTGTGCAAGAGATACCGTGGACGGAGCAAGGGCGAGAAGGCCACCATGGCGAACATAGAGCAGCATGTGGAGGCTCTGCAGATGTAGGGGTGTTTGTTTATTGTGTGCGGGAGGAAGTGATTTGTATTCTGGGGTAAACAACTACACAGATGAACAGGAGGAGGTTTGCGAATCTGCTGAGGAGCAGCAGGGACACTCCGCCGCCCGAGCACAGCATGAGGCTTGGGAGGCATGCAGTGATGGTTCGGAATCTCAAGAAGAGGTACCCGGCAAACAGGATCACGGTGGTGGACATCTACAGCTACTACAGAACACCGCTGTCTGTATACACGTCACAGAAGATGAGGAACGTGTTCATAACGGGGTCTCTGTGTCTGACAGAGCAGACTGGCCCTCCTCTGAAGTGAGGCTCTGGTGATTGGTGTTGTCGAGGGCAGCAACTACCCAGTGGTGCTCGAGGGCCTGGAGTTATGGCAGGAGTCTGCATGTTGATCCCGATAAAGAGCCACCTGGTGGACGGCTCGTGTGAAGAGGAAGAGCAGCAGGGAGAAGATGCAGAGTTCATGTGACTTGATCATTAAAGGCTTTAGAGTGTGTGTGGATGGTGGATAGGATATTTTCTATGTGCTACTTAGTGCCTCTGGATACACCTAAGTTGGTCTGCCCGTATGATGAGTGGTGGAGTGGGTGGTCATCCATCATATCTTTCTTGGACTCCGGACTCCACTCGATTTCCTGGTGCACTGCATTACTATGTGCACTCTGGGAGCTGACAACCATGTCCTCATCTATCCTGCTCGTTCCATCTCTCCCTCCTACCTCCCTACGCCCCATTGGATGTCAGACATGTTCTCACATATCATATCTGCAATACTGATAATCTATTAATATATATATTGTTACAACTTTTAAGCCTGTAATTAGCTGTATAAGGAAAACAGCATATAGGAAAACATCTGGGACATAATATAAGCAGATAACGGCCCTGTAAATGAAACAACTCAGTGCAACCATTGAAAAAATACTAAAGAGAATAGACAGAGAACTCGTCGAACATACTAGGCTGGGTTCTGGGTTGTGGGGGGCTTTTAGTTATGCAGGGACCATTTACAAGGTGCTATTTGATGATGTTATTAGAAACTTGAAAAAAAAAGGTCTGAAAGATCAAAAAAACCTATTCAAGAGGAAGGCTAATATTAATACAGTTAAGAAGGCTAAAAAGTTGATATGCGATCTGACATCTAACAGATGCATTGTTTTTCCTCCCGTTCTCGTAGATAGTGAAGGAAATGTCTGTGGAGATTGCCTTGATAATTCAAATCTTTCGCTTTGTCGGATATACTTTTTCTTCAAATTTAACGATAAGCTTGAAAGTATCTATTCCGAACTACTTGGGCCATTCCTGGATGCACTCCAAGGGGTCTTGCCATTTACTGAAGGAATCTATTGCTCCTGCCCTCTGGATTACATCCCAGAAGATGCACGGAAGTTTTATACAGACCAAGGCACCATACCTGCTGAAGATTTGATACTTGATCTTTTAGTAGAGGGATCTAGTATGTTTCCCAACAACATTATTAGGGGCCTTTCCCGAGAGGCAAGACTGCTCTGTGTCAGTGTTTTCGAGGGGTGTTTTAAGGACGCCTGTGAGCTTTTTTCTAAGAACTTGAAAGAAGGGATCCGGAATGGGCTAGACGGTCTGAGGAAAAGTGTCACGGAGATTTCCTCAAAAGAAGAAAGGGAAAGGCTGGAAGGGATTCTTTCCCGTGCTGAGGGTATTCTTAAGGTCCTCATTGCAAAGGTTACGATTTTCAAGAAGAAATATGAAAGAGCCATCAGTAGCTTTAAGAAAGGTGAAGGATCTTTTGCCAGAGAGTTTTCTGAACTTAAGGGGGAACTAAAAGGAGTTAGTAGCAAAGCAGCTGATCTAGACTCTGTGGTTGATGAGGTTCAAAAGGCTCTCACTCAAGCATTTGGCCCTGAATTCATAACTAGTGAGCTTTTTGTATTGAAGGAAGAACTAGAAGAAGTCGACGGGAGGATGTTTGGTCAGGAACCCATAGTGGACAGAACTGAAAAACCTCCTATCCAATCCGATGGAATAAGTAATCTTTTTAGGAACTTACGCCTTGTGTTTGCAGCCATTCTGGTGGTCCAGTGCATCCTCTGGTATCTTGAGGAGGAGGACAGTGCAACTCGGAGGGCGTGGAACACGGGGGTGTACTCGCTGGCCGTGGCAGGGACCATTGTATACCAGGTGTGGAGACTGGCAGCGAGGTACCGTGACGACGGGGTGATTGGGATGCTGAGGGAGGAGTGGACTGCAGTTGGGTGCATTGTGCCGATGGCAGCCGGGCTTCTCCACGGGGGCGTGGTCAGGAGCAGTGTGTACAGCATGACGGTGGCAGGCATTGGGGCCGTTATGATGGCTGTGCAGGGCGGTGTGCTGTGTGGGATGTCGCTGATGCAGGTGTGTGTGGTTGTGTGTGGGAACCTGGTTCTCGGGGCTCTGTGTGTTGGCGGAGACGGGGAGTGGAGCCTGTATCTGTGTGTTGCGGCTGTTGCGTTTGCATCTGTTCTGCTTCTCGTGTTGAATGTTGGCGGGGGTGGAGAGAAGAGTGTTGGCGAGGGCATTGAGAGTATGGTGTTTGTGATGAGCATGCTTGTGTGTGTGTGTGTGTCGCATGTGTGTGGACGGGACTACGACATGGTGTATGGGGGGGGGGGTGCCAGAAAAGTACCTTCGGGCTGGATGAGGTCTACATAGTGGATGAATGGAATAAAGACGGCATGGCTATCTTTGAGTTATTGTTTCTTTCTCTGAGGTGTGGAGAACCGATATCTGTCTATGTGAATGGGTAGAGAAACTTCTAAGGTAATAAGCAGCATTAAGTTCTTCTGTTTCAGAATTCCTCAAACAAGTTGAAGGAACTCGTGAATTATCAGTATTTCCTAGCATCCAGAAGGATTTGTGGTCATGCTTTATTTGAGAAGCATAAGATTGCCAGGTTCTTGCTTATTTATATTAAATCAAGGCAACCCTGAAATATGTTTGGAAGTGTGTTTACCATAGCTCTTTTTGCAGGCTACACAATGGGAGAAGGTATCCATGGACAAGACATCCAGGTACTTGACAGGCTTAAGATTGTACCAAGCCCGTCTATGATCGGGATGCTGAAGGACATGAAAAGCATTTTTTCGTATGTGTCTGAAGATGAAAAGTTTGAGGGAGAGGGTGTTGAGATAAAGCATGACGGGCGAATGTTTGTGGTTCCAAAGGCCGAGGATGTTGAAGGTGCAGTGGATGTTCTGAGGAAATATCCTGCACCGACCGAAGAGATAGTTAAGGTCATGAAGTCTGGTAGTGGCGGTCTGAACAGTAAGCAGGGGAACTTCATCGTATATTTTCTGGACGGATCTGGATATAAGGCAGATCTCCGGAGTAATATGGAGGGCTCTAGTGCCTTTATATCTACAGACCTGTCTCTTGCATCTGAGTTGGAAGTTCCGGTTCCAGGGATATATGGGCATAATGCAAGCGATGACCTGTCCTACAAGCTATCTTTCAGTAACGAAAGCACCAAGAAAATTCTTTCTCTATCGAATCTTCCGGTCTTTGGATTTACCTCAGCAGCCAACATCTCGTTGTACAGGTCGTTTGATGGAACCATCTTTTACATTTTCTTCGACACTAACCGTGGGGAGGATATCATGAAAGAGTATTCTGGGTCTTTGGACAGCTTCAGAAGCGATGTAAGGGTGATATTAATTCCGAGTCTGAAGGGTAATATTGATATTGGCGAGTATGGGCTGGCAGAGGAGAACCTCCCTGGGTGTGTATCGATTAGCGAAGATGGAGGAAAGTATGTCCTGAAGAATGCGAACAGAGAAAGCCTCGTCGGGTTTGTTAGGGATGTGCTAGACAAGAAGGCCGAGATATTTTACAAGTCGCAGGAAGAGCCTGAAGACAACAGTAGCAGGAATGTGAAGGTTGTTACCAGGAACAACATCAAGTCGCATCTCGAGGATGTTGGAAAAGACCGGCTTATTGTGTTCGGAACGGAGAGATGTCCACACTGCATCCGGGTCAAGCCCATAGTGGAGAAACTGGGGGAGATTGCAAAAGACAATGCGGATGGAAAGGTACTTGTTGGATACTGCGATGTTGACTTAAATGACATCACCGACCTTGAGATCCGCTTTGTTCCGACTCTTTTACTTTTCAAGGCTGGAGGAAAGGAAAGTGTCCAGTACTCTGGCGGAGAAAGGAATCTTCAAAACCTGATTAGCTTCATCCGCGAATCTGGAGGACTGGGGATTGATCTATCTAAGTTTGTACCAGCTGAGCCTGAGCAAAGAAGATTTGAGGCAGGTGATGATGCTAAAGGGCCAAGAGAGGACGATGTAAGAGCAGAGCTCTGATGATATTAAACGCAGGCCTCTTGTAATACTTTTTTTGGCAAAAATAAGTCCCGGAGATGGATGTTTCAAGCATTGTCCTCAAGCTACTTACAGATGGGATTGTGGATGGCGAGCATCGGGATGTCTTAAGTTCCTTGAACGAGCTTCTCAGGCCGGTTGAGTATGAAGCCGTTAGGTGGCCTGACGGATCGTGCATTGTGTTAAAGGATAA
Source organism: Encephalitozoon cuniculi GB-M1 (assembly GCF_000091225.2). Lineage (NCBI taxonomy): Eukaryota > Fungi > Microsporidia > Unikaryonidae > Encephalitozoon > Encephalitozoon cuniculi. The sequence goes on from NC_003238.2 coordinate 182,296, forward strand.
CCGGAGCTCGCACCCACCAGACTCCAGGACTATGGAGATAGAGGAGGTATTCAGGAACGTTGTGTTTGGAATCCCAGTCTCAGGAGACGTAGTGGACATGCTTATGGCGGACAGATGGATTGAGAATGTTGGAGGAGAGCTTCGTCTGAGCAGAAAGTCGCTGGTACAGCACATGGACTTTATTCTAGGGCTGGGAGGAAGATATGTGGTCTGCAATGTGTGTGGATTTCTAAGCGAGGAAGGGGAGATCCATGGATTCTGCTCGATGCTTTTGGAAAATGAAAGAAATTCTGGCGGAGAAAACAGGGTTGATATGGAGTCCCCGATAACCCCAGATGGCTATCCTTGAGGTGGAGTTTCCTTTTAGGATTGGAAAGGCGCATCCAAAACTTAAGATGGATGTTGCAATGGAAAGAAAGGAAGACCTGGTGTCCTTCAGCATGAAGTATGACATGGATCTCGTGGTAGATGATGCAGAACTCAAGTCGAAAGAAGAGGTCAGAGGAGAGTTTGTGTATGTGTATAGGTTTGTTGACCTGGACACTGCAATAGAGTTTATGGAGAGTAGGTGTGCAAGGGCAGTGGTGGGAGAGAGACTACTGGATGTGGAGAAGGTGGAAAAGGAAATGGACTTATTTATGGAGAAATACGAGGCTGGAGAAAGAAGACTTAAAAAGAAGAAAAAGACGATTGTTGTTGGCGAAGATGGATTCATGAAATATGTATGAGACAGCGTTGGCGCCCAAAGAGCGTTACGAAGAAAGGCCTTTATTATCAGGACAGTAAAAACACAATAAACTCTTGGACAATAACTATTCCAAACAAGTAGTATGCCCTCCTCATTCTTTCAGCTCCTTTGTCCATCACACGTCTCTTTAGGCTTCTGCTAAGAAAAACAAAGAAGCTTACATAGAGATACATTCCTCCAATTACCTGAACATACCGCATCTTGTTCAGCTGCAGAAGCAACACAATGACATACTTGTACCCACTGTATGCTACCACATCGAGAGTGCTCAGACCTACATCAACAAAGTACCCGGAGATTCTTGTGAGTGCTATGCACACAGCCTCGAGGAAAAACAGTCTGGTAAATACAATTCCCAGCCTCTCCGGGCTAAACATACCTTCAAGTCCAAGATATAGCGCCCTTAAGAGGATGTAGGAGATAAAGCTCATTGCCGGGACATACAGCTCTGGCCTCGCCATTCCTTCGTCGTCGCCCGTCCACTCCTTGTTGTTGAATGGGAATAGAATCAGCACAAGCTTCTTCAGGACGAATGTATTGTCTATGTCGAAGTAAGTGCGGAAGGGCTTCAGGGATACCCCGCCAAGACCCCTGCTGGCATACTCCGTGCTCTTCCGAATCGCCTCCTTTCCTATCTCTATTTCCATGGGTATCTTGGTTTAGAAGTTCATCAAAAAAGCCCTCGCCACAAACCCTCAAAAGATATAGTTTATTAGTCAATTTGTCTTCTTCTCTTGAACCTCTTCGGCATCTTCTCGGTTTCCTTCACATCGTTCCTTGTCAAATCAAAGCTTACCCGCTTATCTCTTTCCTGGGAGTTGTTCCCATCCTTGCCCTTTCTTTCTCGGAATCGGAACACCTCTTCCTTGGATCCCGGCCTGTTCGGCCTCCTCCTCTGCTCTACATCTTTTCTTGGCCTTTCCTTGGGCTCTGCATTGTCCTCTGGTGCGCTGTCTCTGGATATCCCGTTTATCCTATCAAACACCCTTTGGACCACAGTACTTGTCCTCTCCACCTCCTCGTCAGTATGGAGAGACTGGATCTTCTTGTCAATCAACAGCTTGAGCTCAATCCCGTAGTGTGGTGTTCTGTCCTTGCTGAAACAGTCGATCTTAGCTGCAATCGAACACTTTGTTGCAATGTATCTGCTAATTCTTCCCTTGTCCTCGTCCCGGGCCCTGGATAGATAGCTAGAGGTGTAGATAAGCCCATACTTGGGCGTCTTCTTCTTCATCTTCAACGATCTAAACAGTGACTTCTCGGCACCAAAAAGCTGGAATGTAGATGCAGGGGCTTTTGCAAGGTTGAGGAGCCCTCCCGCCTGCGAAATGAGCCTTGCTGCAAGGACATCTCCTAGAATGGTTGCAAGATTGGGTGCAATCGAACTCATCTTGTCCTTCAGATACCCACTGAGATTCTCTCTGACTTCAACCTTGTCGCTTACTATCTCTATCAGCTTCCTCAAATTCGTCATATCCGCCGGAGAAAGCTTCGTTCCCATCGAGTTCTTCTTCATCTCTTTGATTTCAGTAAGCCTTTCCCCACTTACTCCTAAATCCAGCCACTTCCCATCTTCTTTGCCCACCTCCTCGTTCACAAAACACCGAACAACCTCAATGTATTCACGGTTGTCTTTCAGTGCACGGCTCAGCTCGGGGAACACCCATCCATAAATCTCCCTTATCCTCATCGAATACGAATTTATGTCTTTGTCCACCTGCTCCAGCAGCATGACCGTGTTTATCACAATAAAGTCCTCCCTCTTCACATTGTATTCAACCTTTTCCCGGGAGTATCCATATGCCAGCCCAAGTATCATCTGCTTTCCGTCGTACTCGTCAAGCTTCATAAGCTTTCCAAAGGCCTTTCTAACTCCTCTCATCACATTCTCGCTCTCCTTCTGCTCAATCCCAAGCATGCTCAGGCCTTTTCTTAGTGATCCATCGCAGTGCAAAACCTTCACACAGTTGAACTCAAGAAACTTCCGAAGATCCTCATGGATCTCTCCCCGGGAAAGACACCGAAGATGCTCCAGCGCATCGGAAAGACCGCTAAATCTCATTCCAGACTTAAAGCTCAAAACTTGGGTAAGCTTGGTGTAGTCGTCATACGTGGATCTTGACATGTCCTCGTGCTCCCTGAGTACAAACAGCCCGTATCCCCCGGCATATTCAAATAGCAAGTGTTCCATGGGGTCTGGTACTTCTGTTTTTCTAAACTTTCGGTACGCTCCAACCCTAAAAGAATAACGACCATTTAATCAGTTATGGCTCAACAATGCTGTCCGCCGCCTTTTCCAGCCTGTTCATAATTGCATCTCCCTCTTCCCCGTAATCTACTCCAGCAGCCAAAATTACACTGCTGATCTTATCGAGGCTTCTAAGCCCCTCAAAAAGATTTCTACACACTTCTCTTCTGTCACTTCCCATGTTAAATACACTAATCCTCCCATCCACGGGCACCCCAAGATCTATCCCAGAGTGCAAAGCAACTCCTATTCTGGAGACATCCGGGTTTGCTCTGATGTACTCAAGGATTCCACTCTTCACCTCCTCGGGTTGTCCCTTGAATAAAATCAGCGGAGACCTTGGAGAATAATGCTTATACTTCTGCCCTGGTGATAGCTCCGTCTCCTCATCATTGGCTCTATTCCTTACGAACACCTTGCAGTTGGCAACACTCTCTATGTCCTCTACGGTTATCCCTCCGGGCCTTAGGATTTGTAATCCTCCATCTGCATACGACACAACAGTGGACTCCAGTCCAATGGGACACGGGCCTCCGTCGATTATCAGCTTGACCTCATCTCCGAAGTCTTCCACCACATGCCCAGCAGTTGTAGGACTCGGCCTTCCACTTATATTGGCAGAGGGCAGCACCACAGGCGCTCCAAGCCTTTCAATTATCTCCAGCAAGTGCTTGCTCTTGGGCATTCTAACAGCAACACTCTCAAGCCCGCTCCTAATAACAGAGCTTACACAGTCTTTCGACCTGAACAAAAGAGTCAGGGGCCCAGGCCAAAACATGTCCATCAGTCTCCTGTATTCTTCAGGAATCGGCTCCTTAACAATCTCCTTAAGCATCCGATACGAAGACACGGCAACCGGAAGTGGATTGTCAGCAGGTCTCCTTTTGAGCTTGAGTAGTCTCTCTACGGCACGGGGATTGTATATGCTTGCAGCCAGTCCGTAAACCGTTTCCGTGGGGACAGCCACCACGTCGTCAAAGAACCTTACGACGAAGTCTGCATCCAGCTCCTTCGTCGAAACTATCTTCATTCCGGTAGGGCATTGGATGCCGGATGAAATTGCGGTTAAACTCTAGGAATCCGGCCCTCGGATGGTGAAAGCGACAAAAGGGTATTTCCTAAGAACAGAGCCTAGCGTAAAAGAGGTGATATTGAAGCTTGGGGAGACGGAGAACTTCGTAATAGAGGACATAAACGATACGTGCGTCTTCATCACACCGGAGGCAGCCTCAGACATCAAGGACAGGGTTGAGCTTATAATGAGCAATGCAAGGAACCCAGGGAAGTAAAGGCCTTCTCTCCTGCAATGAAGGAATAATAGGCGGATTCCAGCAGCCCCTATGGGAGTCCGGTCGCTGTGGAAGATCCTCAAACCCTCTGCAGAGAAAGTCACACCGTCTGGAGTAAAGCTTGCCGTGGACACAAGCATCTGGATATGCCAGTACGGACATTTGAGGAGCGACGATATTGTGTACTTTTTTTCCAAAAGAATCGTCAAGCTGCTGTACCACAGGATCCACCCCATCTTTGTTTTCGACGGAAAAGCTCCGGAGATGAAGCGCCATGCAATCTTGCAGAGAAGAAGACGGGGTAACAGGACTTCTATAAACAAAATAGACAAAAACCTTAGATGTTTGGATGCCTCCGAAAAACCACACGGTGAGCAGGGCTCTGTTACATTTGGAGACGGAAGATACAACTGGGGGGACTTTTTTGAATCTGACGAGGACTCATATCTATCTGAGGCAACAAGCTCTGACGAGGATGTTCCTTCCGATGGGCCAGAAGACCAACAGGATAGCCTGGGGTCAAGGATAAGTTTTGACTTTGTTGAGTCCAAGGATTTGTCCAGAACTCAAAAGCTCAGAAGGCTGGTTGATTTGAGAGGACGAAGAAAGGAAATAAGAACAAGATGCAGCTCCAATGATCCGGATGTTTTCTCGCGCCTGCAGATAAAGAATCTGAGGATGCGGAATCTCATCAGTCATAACATAAAATCGCTGGAGAAAGGAGGATACAGAAGGGTTCTGGGGGATTGTAGGGCTTCATACAGGCTCACGAAGGCATCGGATGAAGCAGACAGCAATCCAAATGTGATGAGCAAGCCTGAAAACAAGGAATCTTTTTTGACGCTTGAGTCTGATGCGGATCTCGACACTCCCAAAGAGCGTGACGGAATCTACACTCGGAACAGCCTATGCTCGGAACATCTTGAATCTTATCCAATACTTAGAGGGCTGGTTGATAAATATAGAAGTCTGGATGAAGTATCGGCAGAAGGCGACGAACCCACTGAAGCGGCGAGGGATGTTGAGTCTAAGGACGTTACACCTGTAACATCTCCAAAAGAGAAGATGATGGGAGGGTTCTTTATCCTGGATGAAGATTCGGGATACTCGGATGAAGCATCCATAGAGTACGAGGAAAGAGGTAGCGACTCTCTTTACAGAAGCAGAAAGATCTCTTCGGATGTGGGACAAGAAAGCCGTGAGATTTCCAGGGTCCTGGGACTGGTGAAGAGTGTCCTGGAGGTATTTAACATCCCCTATGTGGATGCGCCCATGGAGGCTGACGGGCAATGCGGGTTTATGTGCCATAACAATGTTGTGGACGGAGTAATAACCGAAGACAACGATGTCTTGCTATATGGAGGAACAGTCTACAGAAACTTCTTCAGAAAAGACAGAGAGATAGAGAAGTACAGCCTGGATCGAATTGAAAGAGAGCTTCAGCTTGATAGAAAGAACTTAATAACACTTTCTTATCTGCTGGGAAGTGACTACACAGACGGGGTCAAGGGAATAGGCCCTGTTAAGGCTCTTGAGGCAATCAGAAAAGGATCTGTAGGGGAAGAGGAAACAAGCATGCTGTTAGAATTGTACCTGAATCCCGTTGCCGTAGATGTGATGGACATTCCGGAGCCGGTAGTCAATAAAGACAGCATAAGGGAGTTCTATGAGAAGAACGGACTGAGCAGATGGAGGATGGATGGGATTCTATTTTTTCTCGAAAGGATGAGGCTTGGATAGCTTTGACGTTCCGAGCCCTCCAGGCAATATTCTGCATCGGCTGCCTGGCATAAGAAAAAGAGAATAAAATTGCATATCCATATGAAGCTGAGGTCAAGAAGAATAAAAAAGAGATGTCTAGTTCTACTGGTTCTTTTGTTTGATCTTCTGCTTATTTTGTTTGCGAGCCACACGAACAGAATGACTGTGGTGAACAAGGTGGATATGGGCCGCCTGAAGTGGTTTGGAACAGGCACAATAGTGGTGAATGGATTGGAGATGTTCCAGAATGTGAGTTTTTCGAGCGCAATTGCAGATGGAGAGGTGATTTCCACGGACGTCACGGGCCAAGGGAGTGTTGTGGATTCCATACTAAGCCGTGTGAATACCGAGATAAGGGAAATCCTGCTAATTGACGCGAGAAGGCTTCGAGGACTGAACCGCACGGTTTTTCCAAGGTTTGAGAGGGAGAGGGCGAGACACAGCCTTGGAGCAGACTACATTGAGGAGCTAGCCAAGGATTTTGTCAGGAGAGTAGATAATGGAAGGATCAGGTATCCAGCGAAGAACAGCACAGCAAAGGAATATGTCATGAGAGCCAAGTCGTTTGTAAAAAAGCAGACAAAGGGAGAAGATGGCAGTGAGGTGGTCAGGCTGGTAAACAGGATGTTCCCGACGATTGAGGTGTCCTTCTACACATACATGGTGCTGGTTCTCCTCAATATTCGGGAGATCATTGTAGATGACTTTGACGCTATTGAAGAGGCCTTTAAATGCGACAAGATCTACAACATTTCCAACGATAAAATAAACCAGCTTGGCGGGATGATCATGAGGACCCGGGCCTTTAGTGATGGGATACCCGAGTGGGATGCATGCAGTGTGTGTCATCGGGAGTTCACTGGAGAAGACCGCGCCAGCCTGCAGAAGCTTATATGCAACGATGTTATATGCAGAAGATGCTTAAAGCAGTCATTCCTATACTCGAACGACGAGTTCTGTATGAAATGCAGAGGGAAGTATGACATCCTAGACATCACCCGTTTTAGGAGTTCTTTTGACTAGATCGAACATCGCATATGCAAGCAAGAGCCGCAGAACCTACTTGAAATCACAAATTTAATTGAGGCTCAAACAAATACGTGCTGTAAATGCCCATGAAAAGCATGATCGAAGGCGTGAAGAAGGATGGGAAAAAAGGGAGAAGGAATGATCGGAAAGACTCTTGGGACAAGGATGGCTTCACACAGAGAGGGCGTGCAGAAAAGAAGCCTGTTGATCTAGCTAAGATACAAGGAATTCAGGGTCAGATAGGAATAGGAAAAAACAAGGGAGATGGCAATCGTCTCGATTGTGGGATGGACAAGGAGGAGGCAGAAGATGGCAAGGACATCATGCGCTGCAGGCACCTTTCTCCGGGAGGAGGTGGCATGAAGAGGTTGCTGTCGGAGGATGTAAGAGAAACAGAGGGCATAGGATGGGAGTCACTTGGACTCGGGCCGGTGCTGCTGAAAAGAATACGCGATATTGGCTATGACTTTCCATCGCCTGTCCAGGTGGCATCGATTCCACATGTCCTAGGAGGAAAGAACCTGTTGGTCAGATCGAAGAATGGAACCGGAAAGACAGCATCTTACATAGTTCCCATGCTCAACATGATAAATTCCTCAGAGCTGAGCATCCAGGGAATCATATTGGTACCCATCAGAGAGCTTGCTCTACAGATATCAAGAAATGTCAAAAGAATGTCTGAGGGCACTGGGGTGATATCTGCGCCTGTGGTTGGAGGGACTAGCATGCAGGACGACATCATAAGGGTGTCCAATGGTGTTCACGTGATGGTGGGAACGCCAGGAAGAATTGTGGACCTGGTTGAGAAGAGGGTTGGGACGCTTTCGAAAAGAGTGATCTTGGTGTTTGATGAGGCCGACAAGCTGCTTGATGTGACATTTGGAGAGACTGTCACAAAGCTTCTAGATCTGCTTCCAAGGGAAAAGCAGATGCTACTGTACTCTGCAACCTTTCCTTATTTTGTTACCGGGTTTATCAGAAGATACATGAAGAACCCGCTATGCATTAATCTGATGAAGGAGCTCGCTCCCGTAGGAGTTAAGCAGTTCTATACATATGTGAAGCCCTCTGAAAAGCTTCTATGCTTGAAGTCCCTTCTCTTGAGACTAAGCATCAACCAGTGTGTGATCTTCTGCAATAGCATCAAGACTGTGGAGCTTCTTGCCATGAAAATTACCGAGATGGGGCTTCCTTCGTACTTCATCCACTCGAAGATGGCTCAGGAAGACAGGAATATAGTGTTTCACAACTTCCTGAAAGGGAAGTGTAAGATTCTGGTTGCAACTGACCTCATCACACGTGGAGTGGATGCTCCAAACACAAACTACGTAATCAACTTCGACATTTCTAAGTCTCCCGAGTCCTATCTTCACAGGATTGGACGGGCTGGAAGGTTTGGAGCCCCTGGAGTTGCAATAAGTTTGGTTACCACGGAAGAAAAGGAAATGCTGATGGACATAGAGGCAAAGCTTGGGAAAGAAATATCTCCTCTTTCGGATAAGGGTCTGAGCCGCTTACATGAAAGTAACATAGACAGGAATCAAGGATAAAATAAACATTTTTGAGTTGAGTATTGTGGAAATCCCATAAGGTTTAATGTTGCTAGGCACTACGTTGCTAATAAGCCTTCTTCTATCACACTTCCCCTGCCTCTTCCTTCGGGGGAACGAAGTAAGGGATCTTCCCTCGGACCCAGTCATGGAGAATCATTTTCGAAACCACATTGGTGTTGGGTTCTCCGCCCTTCTGCAGTTTGCCAAACTTGATTGCAAGTCTCTCAACCAGGTCTGCAGAGTCGAGAAAGCGGATCTTATAGGTCTTTACTATCGAGTCTCTAGCCTTCTCAACTATCATGTCGACATAGTCCTCGGGATTCTCGATGTTCTCGATCCTGACTGCTCCTCTGAGGACAGCCTGATCATAGTTTGAGATGGGGACGATTCCTGGGCAGTCTATGAGGTAGATCCCCCTTGTAAGTGTTATGTACTGCCAAACCTTTGTTTCTCCCGGGATCGGTGCAACCTTGCATACTTCCTTGTTTCTCAAGGTGTTTATTATGCTGCTCTTGCCTGTGTTTGGATATCCTACAAACCCAACGCTCAGATGACTCTTTTTGTACAGCTTGCTAAGCTGCTTTAGCAGGCTTATCAGGTTGGCCTTTCCGTAGTTGTTCGTTATCGAGTTCGAATGGTATGCTATCGTGGGATGCAACCTCGAGAAGTGTCTCAGCCACTTCGCAGTCACCCCCGTAGGAATGAGATCTACTTTGTTTAGCACATACATAAGATGCTTGTGGGGTGCCTCTTCCTTGATGTAGGAGGCTATCTTCTCGCACATGGTTCCCATGGGATCCCTTGCATCGAGAACATGGATAATCACGTCACTGCTGTCTAAGACCTTGTATAGCTCAAGCCATATTCTGTGGCTCTGTCCCTTGACATGATCCTTCTTCGCTTCCACCTTCTCCTCCTTTACATCCCTGGCTTGCCGAGATAGCTCTTCCAGACTGCTGTACCGAAGGTTCGGCCTCTTCCGAACAGATTTCTTTCCAAAGACCTCTCCAAAATCCTTAAGCCGTTTCCTCTTTGTGCTATCATCCAGCAGAGAATACGGAACCTTTCCCGTGCTCAGAAGCACGTTATATGGGGTCTCTATCTTCATCTCCGACCTGAATGCATCCAGCTCCGTAGGAGATATAGTCTTCGACCCAGTAAACCACTTCCTGCTTGGCTCGATCCTTCCAACCTCTGCCTTGGAGCTTTGGAAGGGTGCATCCTTGACTATCTCTCCCCGGGAGTTTTTCTTTGGCCTTCCAGACCTCAGCATCTCAAGATACTTCAGCTTCTTCTTGTTGTAGTAGTTCTCTCTCATTCCCTGGGATAATTTTTTCATAGCTTAACATTCCAAGACAGGGCATCAGAAGAACTAGCAGCCCTCATATCCCTGCAAACATGCGTCTTGACTTGGAGTTTATATTTATCTCGGCCACCTCGTCTTCCGTGCTGACAAATATCTTGTCGTTCGCCTCAGAAAAGACTGCCCCTGTTATCTGTTTGTCGGGAAATATCCTGATCCTTTGGCATCTCCTAAGGTCCCTCATATCGCAGACAGTCAGGAATGAAAAGTGCTCCGTAAAAAATAACAGGTCAAGCGAATTCTTTAGGGAAAATTTCACATTCCGGACTGCTCCTTTGTGACTATCTTTCTGCTTGCTCTCAAACCTATGGAGGATGCCGTCACTTCTTACATCCCATATGCACACGTATCCATCCTGGGTCCCAACTGCAAATGAAGAGGACGTGCTATTCCATGATACGCTGAACCCTCCATCCTCCGTGCTCTTCAACCTTTTAACCAACTTGTAGCTGTCGTTGTCTATGGAATACAGAAATACATCGTTCGAGTCTCCCACCACGGCTAGAAGTTTGTTATCTGGACTAATTGCACAGCTGTTGACCTGCGCAACATGGCTTATGCTGCCGCTGCTTCTAAGGTCCATTGTAAATATCTTCAGAGTCCTGTCGTTGTTGCATATGAAGATCCTGCTGCTGTTTATGCATATGTTGTTATTGATGGATGAGCTCACAATCTGAGAGAGAACCTCGTTGGTGGCAAGGTTTTTGATCTTGAGATGTCCTCTGGACCCGCCCACCGCCAGAATGTCATCTTTCAAGCATATGGATGTAGGGAAAAAGTCCACTCCTTCGTATATCGCCTTGGTTGCATTTGTGTGGAGATCATGGGACATCACATTGCATGTTCTCGGAAAAATCAGGGATTCGCCCTTGATTTTGAGCATGTCCTTGAGTTGCCAGTGCTGCGAAGTCACCCCGAAGTCACATACCTTCTGTGTGCTTCTAACTAGATTGAAAACCTCCCGAGCTTCCTGTGACATTTGTTTACTCAGCCTGATGAATGTAAGACTTTCAATGACATTCAGTTTTAGCGAAGATGGCTTGTTAAGAACTTCATTGCTTCCGTGCTCTTAGGCAGAACAAGAAATTTCATCTTTGTGCGCCAAATTCTTCAGCTGGCACCTCACACGTTGTTCAAGAACTCCTCAAGCTGAAGGACCTGTATTCCTTCCAGGACATCACTGCTCAGCACAAATTCTTCTATCATTCTCTTTGCCTCCTCCGGGCTGACAGAAGTTTCCCTAATAACCTTTAGCTTACTGCTGTAGTCCATCAAGGGTGTCTGGTCCGTTTCTTATGAATTGAAGTATTCAATGCTCCGATCCCCAATGGATTCCTGCTGGAATGCCAAGGATCTTTTCTTGCTAGCATTAGAAGTCGGCAATCTTCATACCATCGGCTATAAAGAGATAATGTCGATGGACCTCGAAAGTGGAATGGAGATATCCTGCACCAGAGAGAGCGGAGAGGAAGTCAGATTTGGACACCTATGGAGATACAAGGAAGAAGAGGCAAAAACGCGGTTTAGACTATGTCTGGTGGAAGTGCAGTTGGGGCGTTGCCCTAAGGAGGCTGTAGACCACCTGCTGCTGCTCCTGAGCGGTGCGGATAAAGCAAGTCAGCTCGCTATATTCCTAATGTTTTACAAGCTTGCCGTAAAGTACAAGGTTTATGACGGAAGAGTACTCCACAAATGTAAGACACACCTGCATCTAATCCATCTGAGGCGAGCCGTCTTGAAGACGTTGATAGCATACTCCCTGAACAGGGTGGATCTTGTTTTTAATGAGTTCACGGGTGAAGAAGTTATGGAGATGAATTTGCTTTGTCCTAAGGACCTGAACCCAGCAGATCCTGACTCCATAAGAGCCGTGAAAAGACTATTTTCCAGCATGAACAAGGCCTCGTTCAGGTACTCCAAGAGAATACTCAAGAGCATGGATGAGAGGTTCTTTGTGTATCTCCCAGATAAACTCAACAGCACAGGGTATTCGCATCTTCGAGAGCTGCTTGGAAAGCTCTCTCCAGACAGGGCACGCTCCATTATCAAGATTGTCGGCGACGAGTCTGTGGCAAGGTTGTTTCTGCCTCTAAAGATGCACGATCCACAAAGATTCTTTACTTATAGGAGCGTGGAAGTCAGGATTGAGTCTCTTAGACATATCGATGGTGTCGGGTTGATGAGAAGATTTCTGGAAGTCAATCAATTTATCTACAGCAGAAGTATGCTGAAGCTGCTTATCAAGTATTTCCGCCTGTGGCTTAAAGAGAAAGTTGAAGAAAAGCATAAGCTTAGGACTATGTACCTCGAGGTTATATCGCCGATGCTCCGGAGTACCAATGCATCCAGAAGAGTACTTGGGGTGTATCTGATGGATTCTCTAGTGGCCGAGGGCATCATAGAGTTCCCGGGATGCGCCCAGCTGCTATTTGATTCTGACCACGAGGTCCGGATGATCATCTGTAAGCATAGTACCAAGATACTCCTCGGCCTTGAGGAGATGAGTGTAAAAATAGAAAGCCACCAGTCCCATGATGTGCACGGATGTGTAGAGTATATCAAGAGCTGCCAATCAAGATGGTTTGTCGGCCATCTGAAGAGTGTCTTTGATAGTCACATGAAGGATTTTGTAAGTGGAAAAAAAAGCATGGAGGAAATTTCTATTTACGGGCTCCTAAACATGCTTTCGGAAACAAAGGAACATGATATTATTACCTGGGTGGACATAGTTTATGATTGTTGCTTCAAAAGACTTTCTGATGTTATTCATGGGCAGGAAGACGACAGCCTGATAGTCTACTGGAAGAACATGCGAGAGTGCTGTAGCTACTACTGTGGAATGGTGCTGAGCGGAAACAAAGCCCTCTCGGCTAGATTAGTGCAGGTACTTCTGCACATAAACCATCTGGGTGTTGTGCTACAGGTGTCTCAGTATTTAAACATGGTGTTCAAGAACATGGCTTTTGAAGAAGACGAGCTACTAGAGATAGTTGAAGTGTCATTTAATAGAATCGAGAGCTGCAAAGCTATCGTTAGGAGGAGCGGAGGAATTCCTCTTCTGTTCGCATCGATCCTTAGGAGCTATCCATCTATTCTTGAGCGTATCCTGAAAAGGTTGCTTGAATTGGTTGAAACAGGTGAGAGTAGTGCTAAAATCCATTGCCTGAACATTCTCAGTAGGATCATCGAGGATGGATGCCTGAACTCAAAGTTACCTCTTCAGATAGAAGAGTTGTTTGGGATTGCCTTCAAATGCAGTCGTTCGAACCTCTGGGCAATAAGGAACATAGGGATAGAGATATTCTCCAACCTGGTCCAGAAGGCATTTGATAGGGGGCCAGAAGGCATTGTATCGATGGCCCATGCAGGACTTAGGAGCCTGCTACGTAAGGAGCTTAGCTTGTGCAGAGACAAGCGAGATGATGTCCTGGCACTTCTTATTCTTCATTTGTACGGAAGAATGAGGGAGTTGAACGGGGAGGAAACAGAGGCAGTTTGGAGGCTTTCGGAAAGAGGAGGGGTAGTGGGGCTTAAGTCCAGAAACATCTGTACCAAAAAAGAGTGGAAAATGCCTGCCCAGCCAAGAGTAAAGATGGTGTTTAATCCCAAATTGAGTGAAGGGGAGGTACTTCTAAGGGTACTAATCCTCCTAGACTCTGAGCATGTAGAAGAAAGGGGGATGGCTGAATCTTACATGGAAAATGTTTATGGGCTGTCATCGTACTCGGAAGAGTATCTTAAGCATTACACCGTCTGGAGAATTTGTAGAATTGGATACCAGGAAGCTGCGGCCCAGCGACTCAGAGAGTACAGCCTAAATATCGAGAGGTCCCTAAGCTGCTTTTTCAAGGACTCGCCATCAAACGAGCGTTTTGACTTGGAGCACGCTATATCCCTCATGGAGATGTATAGGGGCCAGGAGAATTTGATATAAACCGTTTTTCCACATACCATTTAGTGGAGTAGTGGCCACAGGAAAGGCCCGCCTCAATCTAGGGCTGGCATCTCGAAACCTTTCTTGGATAGAGCGTTGCCTCATCAACGCTTTCGTACCTCATGAGGCCCATCAGGAACCTCTCAAACCCAAGGCCATATCCTCCATGCTTGCACGGGCCAAACCTCGCCATATCGAGATACCAGTAGTACGGATCGATATTTATGTTTTCTCTCCTAAATCCTTCAATAAGATCTTCATAGGTGTCCTGCCTCATCGAGCCCCCAAGAATCTCTCCAATTCCTGGAAACAGAAGATCAGTGCTTTCTGTCAAACCCTTATCATTCTCGTCCTTCCTCATGTAGAAAGGCTTGTGCCCTACGAGGAAATGGGTCAGGAATACAGGACATCCGTCCCCCACAACCTCAACAAGGTACCTCTCTGCAGCATCAGGGATATCGTCTCCGAGTTCGAAGTCAGTGTTGTCTTCCTTCTTGTATCCCTTGCTTTTCAGGAGCTCAATTGCCTCTGAGTACTTGATTCTCTTGAAGGGGGTCCTTGGAACTTTGTGAAACTCAAACTCAGGAAACACACTCAAAATATCGCTTTTCATCTCCTCATAAAATCTCCTCATCGAGTACGACACTAAGGCCTCGATGGATGATATAAGTCCGTCTAGATCAATGTCTGCCATTTCCGCCTCAACATGAGTGTACTCGCTCAAGTGCCTTCTTGTCCTGCTCTTCTCAGCTCGGTACGACGGCATGATGCAGTATGCGCGGTGGGAAGCAGGCACCACCGTTTCCAAGTAAAGCTGAGACGACTGCGTCAAGTAGGCATCTTCGCCATAGTAATCCAGCTTGAAAAGCGTACTTCCTCCCTCTACCTGAGTCTGGACCATCGTGGGTGGTGTGACCTCGGTGTACTCCCCTTCAAAGTAAAAGTCTCGGATAATTTTCAGAAGGTGTCCTCTGGCCTTAAGGAACAGCTGGCGCTTCTTTGTTCGGAGCCCCAGATGTCCATTGGTAAGTATGGCGTTTACAGATGAGTCTTCGTTCAGTGGGAAGGACGGGGCTATAGCCCCGTTGTATATTTCGACTCCTTCGACCTGTATCTCAAACTCATGGGCATCCTTCTTCCCGAAGTTCTTCGACACAGTCCCATAGACAGTCATGGACGTGCACATCGTCAGGTGCATCTTCTTCTGATATACACACTTCACAGTCCTGTAATGTGCATATAGCTCAATGAATGTTATGGTAGATTGGGACCTTACATTCGCAACCCATCCAAATGTCCGGATCTTTTGGCCAATGTTTTCCTTGCTGAGCTTTGATAGCTCGATGCTCCTGTATTCCGAAAGATCCAGCTTCGTGATCTGCTCTCCAATCTCCTTTTCAACCTTCTCAGACATAGGGGCTTGCTTTTGAGAACTTTTAAACGAGTCTATGCATGTGGGCACTACCCACCCATCTGCAATCCCAGGGAGGTATCGTTTACTCCAATATTGGGAGCATGCACACACGATAAAAAATTTAAGGTCTAAAGTCCTGGAAACCTTCCCCATCAGATGCAGAAAAGGAATGTTTATGCAGTTCCGGATCTTCCGGTTAAGGAAATAATGCAGTACTTCAGCGAGATGGAGATAAACATCAAGGCAAGTGACATCCTTAAGCCAACGCCCCAATCAACCCAAAGAATCTACGAGGTATTGCTAGAGGTGTATTGCGGAGTTAAAACATCTGATCTGTTGCCTAGAATAAACTCCGGGGAGAGCATTGAGGCGTTTGAGGAGTCCCTGTCGTGCATTCTTCTCCAGAAACGAATGTCTGGCTTCCTTAAGAGGATAGGGATCGATAATTTTGGGCTTAGAGACCTTGTGCCCGACTCGAGAAGGCTTATTGGGATCCTGAGTGTTGTAGTGAATTTTTCGATGTTCAGGGACAACAAAAGGCATGTATATGAGAGAGTGTGTCAGATGAACGACGAAAAGCTGCTATTGAAGAACGAGATTGACGAAAAGGTCCACAATGCCAAGAAGGAGCTGGAGAGATGCGAAAGAGATGCAAGGAAGAGCATTGAAGAGGCAAAGGGGGTTGAAGAAGAGATTTCCTTGCTCGAGTCTGAGCTGAAGGACTTCTACAGGCATCAGAGGGCCCTGGTGCAGGAGACAGAAAGAAGCAAGACTGAAAGGAACGAGTACAGTGACAAATTAAGCTCTTTGAAGCTAATGGTGCTCAATCTCAACCAAGAGATAACGTGTCTGAAGACGCAGATTGTGAGTGATCCAACGAAGCTTATGGAGCTACTTGACGAGATGAGATGCCTGATTGCCAAGGAAAGTGAGATAATGAAGGGGCTGGAGGTAAAGAGAGTAGGGCTTAAAGAGAAGATTGAGTTTATGCAGGTGCTCAAGGAAGACACGATGAAGGCGATTACGCTAGCCATTTCGAACAGAGAGGCCGACAAGACGATTGACAAAACGAACAGAGAGATATCTGAGCTAGAGGTCCAGATGAAAAATCTTGACTCTGGAATCAATGCCTTGAAGATCCGGCTGAACCATGTGAGCAGACAGATTTCTCATATTGAGTCCAAGATATTTAATCTCCAGGACAACGACAAGAGATGCTCGGAGGAGATATCGGCGAAACTCGAGAAGCTCAAGAGCAACTACGGAGTTGTTTCTGACGAAAGAAACTCCATTCGAGGGAAAATAGAAGAGAACGTAAGGCTGACCAAAAGCATTGAATACGAGCTTGTGAAGAGAAGAAATGAGCATGCTAACGATATAACGGCGATTCAGTCGGCCTTGTGCAGGCTTAAGGACGACGTCTTCAACTACTTCGCAGAAGCTAAGGGAATAATCGACAAGACCATGTCTGATTGAAGTGAGGAGTGTTTTATTTGAAGAGAATTTTGATCCCTCGGGATGCTTCCGGAATCTGTCAGCAACCTTTACAAGGATCTCAGGTCCGTCGCCTGCCGGTTTAAGTCTCCAGCATTTGGGAGTTATTTCCTCGGGAAGGTTGAAGACGATTTCAAGGATATCAAGCTCAAGTCCTGCGACGGGAAAGACGAAAGGGCGATTGAGAGGTATCTGGAGGAGCAGGGCAAGCTACTGGATGTGCTTAAAAGGCAAACAGATATCTACAATATGTTTTATGACGACTCAAGTTGGATATGACTCCTGCTGGCGCGAGTGCAGCTAAAAACCCGTACATGCTGATGCTGAAACACGACGATGCCTTAGAACAGGGGTCTGTGGAATATGCTACAGGCGGGAGAAAGAAAGTACTGCATATCAGATAGCTGTAGTCGATTACTGTGGCATGTTTTCCTGGATAATAAAGTCTATCCTTTTCTCATGCCTCTCCCGTTCGGGATATTTATCAAAGACATTCCTATAGCCCATGGTTCTTGGTAGAATAAAGAAGATGCTTTCCGGCGTGAAAATGAAAAGCCTGGTTGGAGATCTCTGGAGCGGAGGGGAGGTTCTGATGGACGGATGCTCGGCATCAGCATCTGAAGATGAGCTTTCGTTTGTGTCGAAGAAGGGCAAGATGGCGTTCAAGCTCCACGAGATTGTGTCAGCCGAGCACGACAACAAAGCCCTGTGGTTTGTTCACAAGCAGAAGAAATATCTCTTTACAAGCAACAAGCCTCTGGATCTTCTTTGCAAGAGCATGATTCCCTTTATAAGGAAGACTAGAACTCTTTACAGCAAAAATGGCGTGTACTCGAGGTATAACACGGCGACGGGGAGATTTGAAGAGGCTAAGGAGCACGTGAAAGTGGTTATTGTTGAGGATGAAGTGTTTCTAATCAGAATAGAGACAAGAGACGATGTCATTCATTTCGAGGAGATAAGGACGGAGACCCAGTACTACATGGACCAGAAAAACACAACGTTTGTGTGGTCTGTGATGGAGGACGGGGTTTTCCATACGTTTTCATTGAGGTTTTTGGACAACCTCGACTTTCTTGAGTTTCTCAGCAAGTACATTGGGTGTCTTTACAGAAATGTCAACAACGAAAAAAAAGGAAACGAAGAGGCTGAGCGGTACTTTGAAAAGATGGAGATAGAGAACTACAATCCCGATGAGTCTGAGCACGAAGAGGAGGTTGAGGAGTATGAGAGCTGCGATGATGACGAGCTCGAGAACCATTTTGGGGAAGCTGACGAGAAGAACAAGCATCTTGTTGTGGGGGATGAGATGGCCTTTATTACAAGAGGGAAGTCTGTGGGTGTGTTCAGGAACACAGAGGATGGGCTGGAATTCAAGGCAAACATTAAGGATGTGCTGGATGACGATATCGAGAAGATAATCACGCATGACAATTCCTCCTCGCTGATTTATCTGGACGGGGGTGAAAGAGACAAGCTGCATAAGCTAGATGTAGAAAGAGGAGAGGTTGTTGAGACGTGGGATCTGAAGAGGGACGTGAACGACTATTTCGACTCGCAGAAACTGGTTGATACTGGCTCTCTTGTTGGACTTTCCGATTACTCTGTGTTCAGGATTGATCCCCGGGCAAGAAGCAAAGTTGTCGAGTCCAAGGACTACAAGACGAAGAACAAATTCAACTGTGGAATGGCCACAAGCTCTGGGCATGTTGTTGCAGCAGGTAGAGGAGGGGACTTGAGGCTCTACGACAGAATTGATAAAAGAGCAAAATCCCTTCTTCCGGGATTTGGAGACGAGATCAAGCACATAGATGTCACAAGCAATGGAAAGCACATTATTTGCACATGCAAGAACTACCTGATGCTAACGACGGTTCCAGGAGACTACAGGCAGCCTGTTGGAAGGGACAAACCCGTTCCAAAGAGACTCCAGCTAAAGCCTGAGCATCTGGCGCACATCAACGAAGAGATAGACTTCACACCTGCAAAGTTCAGCACCGATGCCTCTGAGAACAGCATAATAACAAGCACCGGGAGCTATGTGGTCAAGTGGAACTTAGATGACGTGCTCAATGGCAAGCTGTATTCGTACCAGCTTGCCAAGTGCAGTGATCTGGTTGTTGCAGATAACTTTGAGTTTGGAGAAGATAGCAATGTTATTGTGACCATGCCCGATGACATAAGAAAAGTCAATGTCCGGAACCTCAAGAGGCCAGGCAGGAAGATGTGGGGTTGATGTGTATTTATCTGATGAATAAATGAGTTTTTGATTGCTTCTATTTCAAAGGACATTATACAGCCCCGGGCCATGGAGTTCAATCCTGTCAGATTTGAGTATAACGAAAACTACACAAAGAGCATGCCAAACACCTTCAATAAGGTGGAAATAACGCCTATTGATGCTGGCAGTTTACCTCGGAAGTTTGTCTTTCCATCCATTGAGAATGTCGAGTGCCATACTGCTAGGATAGTGGAGGTTGAGAAGCTCAAAACTGACTGGAGGGAGGTTTACCGCATGAAGCTTGATAAGAAGTTTGACTTCAAACCAGGAGACTCCATTGGGATACTATGCCCAAATAATGATGCTTTGGTGGACGAGATCATGGAAATACTTGGGTTGAAGGATTTTGGATGCCAGATTAACAGAACAGGCAGGAGCCCATTTAACTACACAGGAATGATCAGAGACTTTTTCAAGCATCACTTCGACTTCACAAGCCTTCCGAAGAAGTCGCTGCTGTTCAATCTAGCCAGGAGCTGCACTGAAACAAATCGAAGGTATATTGAATATCTATGCTCCAAAGAAGGAACGGCGGACTATCTTGGGATAGGAAGGGGATGGAACAACACCATTGATATCATAAGAACCTTTGAATGCAAGCCTGCGCTGGAAGAGGTTATAGGAGAGTGCGAGATAGTAAAGCCCAGATACTTTTCCCTGATAAATGAAGTTGGGAGGGAATCCGAAATTCTTGTTGGAATAACAAGTAAGATCTTTGATAGATTCGTAAGGTATGGGCATGTTTCCGACCTTGTAATTAAGTCTAAGACTGAAGAGATTGGGGTGTGTCTAAGGACAAACTTTCTTTTCCGAATGGACTACAGCAGCAGAAAAATACTGGCCATATGCACAGGAACGGGAATAGCACCCTTTCTGTCGTTTGTGTCCAACCTCCAGACACACCAGACGATCTGGATTATATATGGATTCAGAAACGACGAAGATGACATTTCTAGGTTGATAGATTCTAGCAGAAAGGTAAAGATCTCTAGGGTTAAGTCTAGCAGTGGACTTTACGTCGGTGATTACTTGATGATGAAGGCTGATGAAATCAGGGAATACATTGATGGAGAATGCATTGCTTATGTGTGTGGGAAGATGGGCATGCAGAGACAGATCTTCGAAATATTCAAGAGAAAGTTTCCAGATGTCGTGGAGACCAAGCGGCTAGTATTCGATCAGTGGGGCTGATGCTCGCCCTACTGCTCATAACCGAGATTCAAGCATCGAGTTTATTTGCCCAGAAAGGAGAGTCCGGTTGACCTTGAAATCGCAGATATTAGCACTGCGAGAATGAAGATGATGATGGATAGCACCAGGCAGGGCGCGATGTACCCTCTGGATACTCTTTGCATCCCAACGAAGCCATCTAAAGAAGAAAAATAAACCTGCCCATTCATAAACCCTACTGCTGTTATCGGAACATCGTAAACCTTTCTTTTTCCACTCAGAGCACATTTGTCGAAGAGATAAGCATGGCCACTTGCCGTCCCAACAACTGTGTATCGGCCCTCGCACGACATTGCAGTGATTTTTGGAATGTTGTAGACCCTCTCGTGCTCTCCTTGGAAATACAAGACGGAATCCTTTCCTTTGAGGTAATAGACTAGCATTCCATTGGTGTAGACTATCCCCCCGATCTCCTTCTCGTAGGAGTACTTCTTGGAATTATATACAAAATTATATCTTTCACCCTCATGAACAACTTTGTGAACCAGCCCTGTGGTTACGAAGAACCTCTCCCAGTTTCCAACTATATCGGATCTTCCCTCCTCCCTTTTGAATACAATCCTCCTGTCCTTTCTGAAGGGCCTGTATGTATACTCCTCGTAAGACTCGTCACTGAGTAGAGAACCATTTGCTTTCTTCCTTCTTCTTTCGGGCTTCAGAAGATCGTCTAGCGAGTTAGGCGAGCTGACAACATCATGAAATCCATACAGCTTTTTGTCACTGACGGCATATAGATCCTTGACAAATAACTGTGAAGACACCTTTTTGTCCACCTTCTTGATCAAGGCAAGATCATTGTCACAAAGCCTTAGCAGGTAGAAAGACCTCTCTCCCGAAGCAGCAAGATACAATGTTGGATGCCTGTCCTTAGTCTCCGCCACATCTTTTGCATTCTTATCATTGGAAGACGAGTCCTTATGGTGTGGGCCGTCTGCACTGGTACTTCCACCATGTAGACTATCTGGGTTCTCCTCGTCGTATTCGTCCCATGACATGTCATCCTCGCCCACCTGAGGAAATTCGTCCTCAGAGCTGAAGACGCCTATATCTACAATGATGTCGTCCGTCGAGTAGTGTGCCAGTTCTTTGCTGCACAGAGCATCCAGGACCTTGATTCCGTTTGTCTTCCCAAACTCCTTTTCTCCTCCTCCGCCTCCGACTATGACAAATCCAGCCTTCGCCTGCAGCGTAAAGACAGGAAAAGAAACCCTCATTTCAATGGGTTCGGAAAAGACAAATAAAAACCCACAAAGCATCTTTAATCCAACTCTATCAGATCCCTAAAATACAACCTTTAATTCTTTCTTTTATTGAACTAAGGCTGGATCTGCCCACCTTTCCGTCATGGACGCCAATCTCGGTGGCATTGTAATTCCTCATGTAGAGGTTGCTCTGTGTCCCTCTCCTGGCAAAATAGAAAGTTGGTATCGTGTTGAATATCTCCCCCACATCCCTTATGTTCCACCTCCCCGTCTGCCACTTGGACCCATCGAGGAATATGCATACAACTCTTTTCCAGTCCTCCGATGTAAATCCTCCTACATCGTCCACTGCAACAAGCTTGAAACCATCAAGATCCAACTCTACCTTCTCGACCTCGCTAATGCGGATTCCATCAGAGCACTTCCCTTCCTCAAAGAACTCCTTGATGTTACTCAGGTTCACGGGCGAAGAAACAGACTGGGGAACTATAGCATAGTAGATAGTAGGCCTGCCTTCGTCCTCCTTTCTACAAAGGTAGCCTAAGTAGCTGTAGTCCCGGAGCCCAATGTATCGGAAGTCAGGCCCATCAATCCTGGCTGCAATAGACGTCTCCTTGAAGTTTTCAATCTCCTCGACAATAATCTTCTGGTCCGTGTAGTATATCTTTCCTATTCCGCTCTCTCTGCACAAGGTCATATACACCGTATACTTCTTGTCCCTGTTCAGTAGGTAGAATAGAACTTGCTCAAAGGTGTACTCCTTCGTCTCGGTTCCCTTAAACTTGACCATCTGCTTGGGAGGAACCTTCTTCCCGCCAACCACTATCTCCTCTGGGCTCATTTGGCATGCCTCAGGATCCCTAAGCGCTTTCTTCAGTAAGTCCATTCAAAAGGGCACTTTTGGCGAGCTTTTTATTCAAGACCCGTGCAAACACTCTAACCAATTCATCATCAAGATAAGGCTTTTTATTAGCAGATAATGGATACAGTCTCCAGAAAGTATTATGCTCCATTTCTCAGGCTCCTGTTTACAAAGTAATCATCGAGAACCTCACCCTCAATAACACCACGGTCCTTCAGTTCCAGAACACGGTGGTAGAATATCTCCAGATTAAAGGGAGGGTCGGCAAACAGGTTGTTGAGAAGTCTTACAAACGTAATCGCTTCTTTTTTATCCCGAGGAACAAATGTCGACAGAAAAGAAAGGTCAAAACTATACTTATGGGCTGTAAAGTATCTTATCAGATCCAGCGCCATGAACATAGGCCCGTTCTCAATCAGTCTCTTTATCTCTTTCTCGACTTCGGCATTGTCTGCCACCTTTGGGCTCTCAAGATTTCTGAAAATATATGGATATACACATTGATGCTCTTCCTTGACCTTGTTCAGCATGGTCTTAACGCCATTTACATTGATTTTGGAATACATCCGGAACTCTCGAAGAGAGACAAAGTTCCTCTTGATAAAGTCAACAATGTCGTCTCGGAATTCATCCCGAAGCTTGTTCTTTCTCAGAAACTTCTCAGCGACCTCATAGACATTTTCATCGTTGTTGAATGAAAGGGTATAGTACTTATTCTCAAGCTCAACCTGGAATGTATTGTCATAGGGCTTGGCCTCTTCCCCTTTTCCAAGAAGAACCCACTCTCCATTGACCTCCTGATATACAGACCCATCGGCGACCTTAAACTTCTCCCCGTCAGAGACAAACTCTCCATCCTTCGGCAGCCCTGCTCGATCGCTTCTTATCCTTTCCAGAGCTTCGCTAACTTCGTCCGAGACACTTGAGGAGTACACATACAGTCTTCCATCACTTCCCCCCACATACACTCTATCATTCCATCTGGTGGCTGCCCAGCATGATGTTGTAGGCACCGAAATCTCCTGAACCACCTCGAGGTCTTTGTCAAATATCACGACTTTTCCATTCTCCCCAGTGCATATCACTATATCTCCATCACCGCTCGAATTGGAGGATATGCTGTACATAAAGTTTCTTGTAGAATGGTGCCTCAAAATCCTTCCATCCAGCGACGTCTTGAGAACTATCCCTTCGTTGTCAACAGAAACAATGCTTTTGTCCAGAAATGTCACACCTCGGACATACGAAAGATGGTAGTTAAATGTGTTGGCCAGAGCTCCATCCTTAAAAATCCTAATCAGCTTATCGCCACACCCAGTTACAATAGTGTTTTTGTTGATAAACTTAGCACTCCACACAACTGCAGGATGCGGAATCGTCTGCACTAGGCCATTCCTTTCATTGCTCATGTCCTCCGGCCTCCAAATGATTACTGTGCAGTCCCACGAGCTGGAGACAGCAAGATCTTCCATTGTATCCAGACAGCATACATTGGAAGAGTGCCTCCTTAGGAATCCAAAGGGATTAATCTGGGATCTTTTCTCTCTGTCCCCGCTTGAAATCCGGCATTCATCCATCAAATACACAACTATACTTCCATTCTGGCACCCAGCAAACAGAAGCCCATTTCTAATCGCAATGCAGTTGATGTATCCTTGTCCAGGCTCAATCTCCACATGTCCTTCAAGCCTGTGGTCGTATATCCTTATCTTCCCTTCTCTCCCCGCTGCCACAACCACTTCATCATTTACAAGGAGTGTTTTCACATCAGAATTGCCAACCTCTTCGATTCTCTCTATCCCTATCATCAGGTCAGGGTATAAAAAGACATATTTAACCCGGATCTGCTCTGCCCAGGAGCAGAGTTGCACATTTGTGCTCAATCGGCTATATTGTGCTTTCTCTTATGCTCTTCACTGTACTTATAGTCGAAAAGCAACTCCTCGCCCTCACATATGTCTCTGCTTGCATAAAACCCAATCCGCCGGACCCCGTTTACAATTAGAACAAATGCATATAAGTTGGAGTTCCTCTGGGAATGGTTGATAAATCTAGACCTGTTTCCTATGAATCTAGAATCAATGACATACAGCGCCTTCCCCTCCCTGCTGTATAAGTCAAACAGATACGAGCACCCTCTTAAATCATAGAATGTCCCTCTCCTTTCCGCCTCCTCATTGCTTATTATTTCTCCCACATACTCGATGACAAACCTACCCTTCGACATCTTTTCCTTAGCAAACAAGCCATATCCCTCCACTCTACTGGGCGCCACAAATGTTGGTGCTGCCTTGCCCATCTGTAGATCCTTATTTCCACACTGCTTGCATAAACATACCTGCGTGCATTCTCTGGATGCCTGCCTACATGCACACTTACTGTTGCATTTTGCCGGACACCTGCATCCCATAAAAAAGTTTCTGCATTCTGTACAGAGGCATGACATTTCACAGTTGGTCCTGTTAGAAATACATGTGCATCCATTTCCTTCGGTGCAGCTCCCAGGATGGTCGCAGGGAGTGAAGAACGCGGCTACATCCACATTTGACCTATTCTTATTCCCTACCACATACCTGTGACGTCCCATTAGAACCATGGAGGCCTCTCTTATTTTCTTACACGACACATATCTCCTGAATCTGAAATAGAAAAGTAGCGAGGCTATGCATTCATATCCCTGAGATTCCTCGCAGGCTCTACAAAGGGCATCGTAGGCATCCCGCTCCAGACCGTTTCTTGCGGTATCTGAGCACAGACCTTTCATTTTCTTACATACATCCCCGCAGACGCCCCAGGGTTCAATATGTGCATTCAGCATATCCTTCTCAAATCCTACAGGTTTGATGCAGATGCCTTCTGTTCTAGAGTGCCACTTGCATCCAAAAATAAAGCACACACTACAAAATAGCTTCCTCATCATTAAAAGCTCATCATCCCACCCACACTTCTCAGGCATTCGATGGTCCTTTCCATGTCCAAGATCATGCTCCTTTCGGAGTACCTGCCCTATATCTCCTTCACCAGGGTCACAGAAGCCTTTCACTAACTCCATCTCCTTAAATTCCGAAAGGCTGATAAACCCGGATGTGCCTGGCATGTATGGAATGAATCTTAAGGCAGGATCATCTTCTGTTCTTATGCTTGTATTGGTAAAAGTAAAGAAGGCACCCCTAGGCCCTGGATCTATCCTGGGGATTACTATCTTTACCACAAAAGTCTGGAAACCACCTACCTTAGAACGCCTTTCTTCCGATGGACTGGCGTGCTTGTCGTCTATCATCAGGACTTGGCCGGCCTCCTTTCTGAATTCGAGCGATGTGCTTTTGTGCATCCCTGACGCTGGGTCCAGCAGTGTCTTGCCCAATTTGTTTCTGCCATCATTCTCACCCATGGGAAACAAAAGGCGCCAGAGCTTTGAGCAGGAGTTTATTGACTCGTTTGTAAGTGACGAAGTCATCAACTGGAGATTCGATCCAATTCTTCTTGATGACATACTCAGGACCCGGCTAGACCAGGAGTGAGATATAACGAGGATTTTTTTCCCCCAAATGCAGGTATTCTCCTGGCCAAATCCTCCAAAATTCAAGAAGAAGGCGCCACCAAAAATACCATCTTCGTATACATCTTTCGGTACAAGATATGAGGTGGTTAGCGGTACACCTGTAAACACATCATTTTCATCCACAGAGTTTGACAAGAGTAAGCTCAGGGAGCTTGTTAATCTCTCGTTTTCCACATTTGTTGAGCTGCTATCATTCCCTCCCGGCCATGAAGAGCTAATAGAAACAATCAGCAGTATACATCTTGAAATCAACCAAATCCTTAATGGAGGCAAAGGAATGGAGGCTGCGTCTGAGATCAGGAGAATTAGGAACGATCATACAAGAAATAAGAATAGAGTTGCAGAGGAGGTTCGAAAGAAGATATTAAACTTCAAAATATAAGTTTAGTCAACTATAGTACTCCAGTCACCAGGAAATGGCCATCACCATAAGACAAGAATTCTCAAGCAAGACAAGTATCTTGTCCTCAGCCACACAGAAGTCCTGCACTCTTTTTCCCCTAATGGATTTCAATATCGTTGACTGCGAGGGGGATTCAATATTACTCAGGTTGAATGTGACTATGTCCTGGGACTCTAGTAGAGCCACCAGCATATCACCGCACACATCAAACTTTCGTAGTAATTTGTTCTGCAGCTTGATCTCTCCAGCTATCGTTTCCTCCAATGAGGGCCTCGCTTCTCCGTACTTCGGGAGAATAGCGCAAATCCTACCTTCTCCTGAGTAGGACACAAGGAGCTCTCCATAAAACCTAACACATTGAACGGGAAACCTATGGTTCCTTGTGGACGAATAAACAGGGGTTACGCATTCTAGCTTATTTGGGAACGAAGGGATTCTCCACACCATTATTGAGCAGTCTGTTCCACCGGATGCTAGGTATCTCAGGTCGCCACTTATATCTATTGACAAGACATGGTCTCTGTGTCCCATGTAACCACCAAACACACAGACACATTTCATCTCGGAGATATCCCACATCTTTACTGTTGTATCTTCACTGCAGCTAAGCACATATCTGTCTTTGTACCCTTTGATCGCAGATATGGATCCCCCATGGGCCCTGATATAGCCAGTAAACATGCCTTTAGATAGATTCAGTATTTTTATGACTCCGAGTCGGCCACCAAGTACCAGAAAGACGTCATCTTCCATCTTGAGGATCTCGCTGCATTCGAAGCTCTCCTCGGGATGTTCGTCAAGGATTCGCTGTACAATCCTAAGGTCGCCATTATATTTCACAATCACCGAAGTCCTTTTGCCGCTTAACGACACTATCCCACATTCATTACAAATGCTCATCGACTCGAGATGTGCATCAGGTATTTTGATTGTTGGGGACATGGGGTGCTGGATCCCAAGACTCAAGACTCATCAGAGTTCGGTACCGAAAACGTGAAATCCTTGATGGTCAATGGATACCGATCTCCAGCCAGGAATCTGCTGACCTTTCTTTACCACTGTTACAAGATGCCCTCCACACCCAGCTCCCGTTATCTTCGCCTCAATTCCAAGCTTCCTCATCTTACTCACCACCTTCCTCATCTCATCTGGGCAAACCCCCAGCCTATCCAGCAGATCCTGGCTCTTTCTAATGAGCTTGTATAGCTCCGGCAGAGTGAATTCTCTTTGTAGTAGCCAATATGCTTCTTCAGAAACCTTCCCTATCTCATCATATAGCTCCCTGTTGAGCTCTCCTAGCCTCACAGCAGCCTCCGTATTCTTGGATATTTGGCTATTAAAGATAAGTATCTTGAACTGAGAAAGATGATCGACAGAAAGCTTCTCTACCACACCCTCCTTGAAAGAAATTAGGCCTCCGCTATAGCAGGTTGACACATCGACGCCAGAGGACTTTCCATGGAATGTATTCTCCATTGCATAGGCCTCCCGGAGCATATTTGGGCCTCGAGCTTTGCCATACGACATCAAGAGGGATATGGCTGCGCTTGTTCCCAGTCCACATCCCAGCGGCGTTTCCAGGAAAAGAATTGCATCGAATCCAGGAATGGCATACTTATATTTCTCGATTAAGTCTACACAGTTTCCATTCGTATCGATAATGATGGCCTTGTTTATTGAGGAAGACTTCATTGCTAGATACCCATATACGTCTATTGCAACTGCAAGGCATCTTCCTCCAGACAGAACCCCGTGTTCGCCGAAGAGTATTACTTTCAAAGGAGATCTAGCCAAGTATACCATCTCGGATGGGGCTCTGTATTGCCAATGCTAATAACCATTGGCTACGATGGGCGTCTCTATATAGATAGAATTCCTACTGGTCTAGCGGTTAGGATGTCTGCCTTTCAAGCAGGAGGTGGGGGTTCGATTCCCCCGTAGGGAATTTCTTTTGACCTTCAAAAAGAAATTTCAGAGTGAGGAATCAGGCCATGGCGCCCAGGCATATATAAATCCAATTTATTTCCATCAGAAGGCTCTCCTCATACCTGCAGGAGTAATTAAGAAGTGTCAGGGTATTATGCTCTTACTCATCATCAAGTGGTAAGTTGAATCCAAGTGGCTCAAACAGGTATCCCCTTCCTCTAAAGAACTTAGAGTGAAACTCAACCCAGTTAAGCCTCATTGCATGAAGGCACGAGCCAAGGCCCTCCATTCCAATAAGAAGAACAACAGTTCCAAGAACATAGACCCCAGAAAGTGCAACAGGCGCAATAAAACCCTCCTTTCCTATTGTGAACTCATGTAGAACCCTGGTAAGCTGGGCATGGGCAAGAGAAACAGCCCACAATCTAAGATACGAGGAAGTGTTGGAAATAAGGCCAAGGCCAAACTCGACAACATGGATGAACTGGTTGATCCACAGACTCGAAATCTCCTCCTTCTTCACCATGTTCTTGGCCATCATATAGACAGGCTTCCCAAACAACATCCAGGGAATACACAGAAGTATCAGGAAAAGGAGGAAAAGTTGCACCTGCAGCTGGTAAGGATACATTTCCTCGGCAACAATAAACGGATTGGTAAACATGTTCACCAGAACTCCGATTATCGAGGGGTAGTTAGACGTAACAAGCCATTTGTATACTATCAGAAACACCATATACCCAACAAAGGAGCAGAAGATGATCGTCTGCGGAATAAGCACTCCGTATATCTCCAGAGGTTCGTTGAAGTATATGGCATTCAAGAAGGAAATGGCTATTCCGAGGCTCATGTGGAAAAACCCTATTATGATCGACATCTTCATCTTCATTGAGTTGAGGAAGACCATCTCATTCTTAGAATGGTGCCACATGTAGTCGACCCCAAACGGGTAGGTCCTGCCGCTATCTTTGCTCGAGGAAAACAGAGGAATGGTAAGGGAACCGAAGTCGGAGTACAAAAGCCCAAAAAACATGGCTCCAAGCGAAAATGCAAATATTATGTACTTCCCGCTGATAACCATCCGTAGAGTCTCAGAGCAGTTTTTGAACTTCTTTGAGTTCCTTATCATGTACATCGACAAGAAGAGCAGCAGTAGCCCGTGGAACACGTCCCCAAACATACATCCAAAGAGCATCGGAAATGTAAATAGTGTAAATATTGCAGGATTGATCTCTCCGTACGACGGGACTGCATATGTGTTTGTAAGAACCTGGAAGGGCTCTGTAAATGCGTTTGTTCTGAAGTATGTAGGGGGCATCTCATCGCTTTCCATAATCTCAAATGCAAACAGGCTTGTGCCGTCTCCTTTAAGCTCGTTGATCCGCTTCAGCTTGCCTATCTCATCTCCAAGAATCCAAGCCTCTCCGACAAGGCAGTCCCGGTCAAAGTCGAAGTTGAGCTTGTTAAGAGCCTGGTATATCTTCATCTCCTTGTTTAGATAGTATCTCCAGGTATTTGCAAAGTGCCGGATCTTTTCCTGCTCTTTTCTTATTGCCTCGTCGTTGTGATCCTCAATCTGCTGGATCTGGCTTATTGCCGCACTTAGCTCCAGTAGCCCTCGCTTGCATTCCCTGAACTTCTTATGGTCCATTATTCTTCCTCCCAAAGAAGAAAAGATGTCCTTAACCTTCTCCAAAGCCTCGTTTCCATGTGCAAACACTATAAATACGGTCTTTATCCCGTCCTCCACGTCCTTTGTCCTGATCACCAGGTTTCTTCTCAACGCTTGGTGGAGCACCTTTCTTATCAGAAACTTCTTTCCCTTTTCAACTATCCCGGTCATAAAGTCAAACTGGACAAGATGTGCCTCCTCGGTAATTGTCCCAAGAAAGTTCTCTGTTTCCTCCTGCATGTACAGGTCCTCCTTTAGCCTGGCCTGGTTCGTATTGGTCTCCTTCTTTATCGACTTCAGTTGGATCAGTCTGGAGAAAAATTTGTTGACCTGCTCCTCAACTTGGTCTATGTCGCTGTGCTTAACACCCTCCTCAATCTCCCCAATGCCTCCTGTTAGGTACTGCATCCTCGAAATGAGCTTCTCCATGTGAGCTATCTCTCGGGTGTACAGCAGATTCTCGGACTTGATGCCCTTGTTGAGATCCCTGAAGTGGAGCAGCCCGTTTCTTCCTATTTCCGCAATAGTCTGCTTTGCCGTATCCTTACTAAAATACATTGACACCAAACACATCTTTTCGCTCCTCAACATGATTGCTTTGTTTTTGCTTGCCCTGGCAATAATTAGGAAAGAGCTTTTATTTACTTTGTTTCAAATTTATGAGTCTCTGCTCTCTAGAAAAATCGGACAAATGGCCATGGACGTATTTCCTTTACCATTTTTGGAATGAGGGGTAAGATAGGGGCACACTCTTGGATCGCATCCAAGAATAGCCCATTGCTCACCAAGCCCATCCATACCAATCCCAGCTACGCTAAATGGAAAGAAAACCTTCAGTAAAGTGGGAGGAGCCCAAGGGCAAGCCAAGGACGGTCCCAAGAAAGATAGAAAGGCTGAACGTCTCGGCACTGGACTTTTGGAGCGAGGAACCCGGAGATCCGTTGCATTCGGATAGAGATCATGATGAATCAACAGACATGGATGCATTTTTTACATCTACAGACCATAAGGAAGATGCAGGAGAAAGGGAGCTTTCTGTCTATTCAAAGTTCGTTGTGCGTGAGACCAGAAAAACAGAGAACTCTGTTGTTTTGATCGGTGATAAAATCGAATGCCATCTGTTTGGGGAATGGTGTGATGTCGAGTACAATGTAAATAACAGGATTACTGTCCTCCGATGTGTCTGCTGCAACGAGCGCGATGAGGAGGGATCTGACATTGGATGCCTGGATGAAATTTTTGAATCTGAGCGGGAGGAACATTCTATGGAAGATGAAAAAGAAAACCTAATGCAAAGCGCCAAGAGGAGCAAGATTTTTGTGACTGACACAGAAAACTATCTCCTGGTTGAGGATGACCCTATTGCAATCACTACGCTGTGTGAGTCTCTAACATGCAGAAATAGACATTACGTGAACTCCAGAATTGCCTCTATAAAGTTTTCACACACGGACATCCGAATTCTTGTTGGCGTTATAGTCCATTCGGTCATGGAAAAGGCCCTGATCCAAAAAAGCTTTGCTCTTGACTTCTTGATCGGGCAGGCAAAAAGAGAGATTTCCAGGAATGTCATTTTAATGCACAGGTGTGGGGTTGATGAAAGGGTGGCTCTCAACGAAACACTGAAGCTGATAAAGAATATATATCTATTTCGGGAGCAGAGGTTTGATGTTGTCGAAACGGAGAAGAGACTTATGTCTCTTCTATTCAATATTAAGGGGAATGCAGATGCAGTTGGAACTGACACGGTTCTTGAAATCAAAAGTACTAGGTCGCGAAGGGCAGAGCATCGTGCACAGGTGATGCTGTACGCCCTTATGCTGAAGGAAAAGACTGGAAGAGACTTTCTTCCGTATCTGTACTATATTCCGGCTAGAGAGCTTGTCGAAGTCAAGTTAAAACATCAGGAAATCAGAAGTCTACTGAATCTTAGAAACAGGATTGCTGTATCAAAAGGACCTTGTGAATGTTTCTGCGAAGACTATAGCTGCAATGCCTTGCTCCGCATAAGGGCACTAGAAAAGACACACTTTCTAAGAAGGCAGTTGGATGCAATCGACGAGGAAGAAGCAAGGGCAGCAGAATCGTTTATTCCGGCAACACTTAGATATCAAAGTAGCACCCTAATTGGGCTGACGCTTCAAGGTGGACTTCCTTCCAACAACATACATCTGAATCTACTCAACTCGGACCTTGTAAGAATTTCGAAGGGCATTATCGAGGAGGCCAATGGAGACAGAGTCCTGGTGAGGCTGAGTGAAGAGATTCCTTTCAAGCACGAGGAGAGGCTGTACGTATCTTTTGGGGCTTCTGACATATTTTTCAGATTCATGCGATTCTCGCTTATTCATATTGCGTATCCAAGATACTGTGCATCTGAGGGAGTTGGAGGATTTACCTTGCCTATGGAGAAGGCAGGGCTAGATGTAAGAAGCGATCTCGACAGGCAGACCCCCGGAGATGAGGATTCGGTGCTGACTGAGGAGCTGAACGAATGCCTTAATAGTGATGAAGACATTTTGCACAGTGCTGCAGAAAAGAGGTGGAAGAAAGAAGACAATGCAGGCGGCGATATAGGAGGCACGACTTTCTCTAACCTGGAGGGGATGACTTCATGCTCCAGCTCTGTACTTGACGAACACAAAGTTTCGATACCCAAGGTTTATAAGGAGGAGTTTCTGAGACTCAATGATGATCAACGTTCTGCATTGTTCTTGTCTCTAAACTGCAGAAATTATAGAATCATACATGGAATGCCAGGAACAGGAAAGAGCACCCTCATATGCTTACTAATCAAGATCCTTGCATATCTCAAAAAAAAGGTCCTCTTGATATGCTATACGAATCTTGCTCTGGCAAACATCACAAAGAAGTTGAATGGGATTAGAATATATGCGGCCGGCAAGGAAGAAGTTTCTTTCAAAACAGTTGAAGAGGCCGGGTTGTTTTTTGATAGGATTGAATTGGTAGTCGGAACATGCTTTTCGTTTGCAGACCCTATCTACGTAAACAGGCAATTTGACTTTTGTGTTATTGACGAGGGTTCCCAGATGCATTTGCTTCTAACCCTGATACCGGTAAGCATTTCTAAAAAGTTTGTGATAGTGGGAGACCATCTTCAGCTAAAACCTCTTTCTAGGAGCTCCAAGGATTTGAGTCTCTCTCTTTTTGAGCACCTTCTTGGGGAAGACCACTCTAAGCTTAGGACGCAGTACAGAATGGGAAGTGAGATAATGAGGCTGTCAAACACCCTGTTCTATGGGAATCAGCTGCGGGGCGAAAAGAAGCCTTCTACGGTTCAATTCATAGACACTGAAGGCA
This sequence comes from Encephalitozoon cuniculi GB-M1, assembly GCF_000091225.2. Taxonomy (NCBI): domain Eukaryota; kingdom Fungi; phylum Microsporidia; family Unikaryonidae; genus Encephalitozoon; species Encephalitozoon cuniculi. The sequence continues at coordinate 215,588 of NC_003238.2, forward strand.
TAGATTTTATGTCACTGGTCTCTTCATTCGAGAAGTGTACTATTCTCTGCTACTTCAATGCGCAGGTGGGTCTGATAAGAGAAAAAACAAGCTGTGCTGTAGAAACAGTTGATAGATTTCAGGGAAGCGAGGACGACAAGGTTGTAGTTGTCTTTGACCCGGTCTCCAAATGCGAGGTGATGGAGAGTAACGAAAGACTCAATGTTGCGCTGACTAGGGCTAGAAAACATCTCGTTCTTGTGGGTAGTAGGTCCAAGATGATGGAGATAGAAATACTGAAGAGGCTGATGTCCATCTTATAAAGACGGGTTCCCGGTCCTCATTAGGTTTTTACTCTGTTTTTGGCATTCGAGCAGTTTCACCCCTGGGTGGGGAAGATGCTGTTCTATGAGTTTTTTAGATCCAGCATAGGAAGCCGGGTTTCAGTGATGCTGAAGGCCGGCGTATATGTATCCGGGAGGCTGGGTGGAATAGATCCATATCTTAATTTAAGTCTTCTGGACGTAAGGATACTCAGTAGCCATCCAGGACTGAGCAGTATTTCTGTGTGTTCGATACGAGGATCATCAATAAAATATATCCTTGTTGATAAGGATGCTAAGCTATTGCAGGGAGTAAATGCCGGAAGTAGGCTCAGGATGATACTTGACAAATGCTATTGATTCCCTGGAAGACGAGTTAATGAAATAAACCATCTGTTTCCCAGATCTGTTATTGTTTATTCTGGTCTGCCCCATTTATCTGCTCGATGGGGAGCTGTACTCGACGGTCAAGAGAATCGACTGCAGTTAAGAACTTTGTCATGGAGTACTTGAAGAATGGAAGCACAGCATCTACGTGCGAAGAGATATACCAGCTTCTGCACCACACACTTAGGACTAGGGTGTCAAGGGAGTGTTTGAAGCAGGTTAAGAAAGTGTCCAGGACCTTTGTGAACGAATCCATAGAAAAAACTAACGAAATGGAACTAGAAGATGTGGGGAGGTACTTATACGGGTTTAATTGTCATTGGGACAGAACTATGAATCTTTTTGAGAAGGTGTTTCGCCCAATTACACCGATTGGGAGAAATTTGATGGAAGGGTTGTTTTCAAGGTTATTCAGGCGGTTTGTTCGGGGAGTTGAGGGTAGATTGACCGCCTTTATGACATGGAGTCTGAAAGAGGAAATAGAAAGGAAAGGAGATGGCGGGGAAGCAGCCGTGTCCAGCTATGAAAATTACGAATCTTCGCCAAATAAAAAGCAGAAAGTAAGTCAAAGTAGTCCTGCGATACTGAAAAAAACATCGGGCAGAGAGGAGGACCCCAGAAGGTTTGAATCCCTTTGCAGAAGAGAGCAGATCACTGCAATAGTTCACATACTCCAAAGCAGAGGATGTTTTGGCATATTTCTGGAAAGGGTCGTCGAATGCTTGATTGCTGCCCTTAGTTCAAGAGTGGAGGACAAAGAGGTGGAGATTTTCGGCATAAAAGATCTTATTGATGAATACAGGAAGGCTGAATATATGAAGGATTATTTTTATGCAGTCGAGTCTGGTTTGATAAGAAGAGTAGTTATGAAATATACAAACGAGGAAATCTTTAGGATGCTGTGCAGGGAGGATGAAATGAGACTATGCATGGACTTTTTCTGCATTTCCAACTCAGAAAAAAGGCTTGTGGAGGCCCTTGGGGAGTATTGTAGGGAAATAATCGAGAATCTCTCTGCCGATGGGTTTATTACAGGATACTATTGGATCTATCTAAAGTTTAGAGATGTGGAGAAATGCAAAGATGATGGATATGAAGAAATCAGCGAAGGGATCAGAAGATGTAAGAAGGATGTTGTAAACTCCAATGTGGAGCGTGTTGTCGAGTGTATCTGTGGGTGGACGGATTCCCTCCTGAGGGGAAGAATGTCTATCGAGAAAACTACCATTGAGGGAATGGACCACAGAATTCAAATTCCAGGGAGCAGAGAAGAGGATGTATTGGAGACAAGAGGAGTTTTGAAAAGATTGGGGATCGATGAAGTTCTTCTTGAGGGAGGAGTATGGAAAGAATACCTCCTATCAAATATCTTCCGAGCAATTGGAGAGATTTTCGATCTATGCAACGACAAGAAAGCGTTTGAAATGGCGCTACAAAACAGGCTGGGAAATCGGCTCATTTCCCAGTCGTCTGTATCAATGTACTGGGAAAATCTACTGATTGATGGGATTGACCCTGGTAGAAACAGCCTAGGCAAGATGAGATGCATGATAAGGGACTTTTCCGAAAGGGAGTTATTTATGGGCCACGAAGTTCTACTTCTCCGGGCATGCAAATGGCCTGGATACGAAGGGACTAGCCTTGGAATCCCGGATGTAGAAGAGGTCAAGGGGAAGTATGAGGATGCCTTAAGAAACAAGAAGAAAAGAATCAGATGGAACGACCTCTTGTCATCCTGCTCGGTTGAGATTCTGGGGCATGCAGCCACAGTTACCCTGACTCAGTACCTGATGATCAGGCAGCTAGCTGAGAAGGATAGAGCAGCCGAGGATTTAAAGATATACAAGGGTTGGGATGAAAACCTTGGCGCACTAGTCAAGAATGGACTGGTGAGGGCTGACGGAAGAAGATATTTCCTGAACATGGACTGGGAAGGGAATTGCTCTGGAAATCGGTTGATTCCTGACACATTTCCATTGGTGAGGCTATCAGAAGCCGCAAGGGGATTTGACAAATCAGAATCCTGCAAAGACCTTCTGGACTGTAGAATAATAAAGGAGATGAAGAACAAGAGAGTATTGGATAGAGATGAACTCAGAAGGCTGATGGGCAGGGAATATTCATCGGAAGCACTTGACGAAAGGATTGAAAGTTTGGCTGGGCGCGAATTCTTGAGCATCGAGGGAGAAAGCATAAGATACTTACCATGACTTTCCTTGCAAACCACACCACCGAATGCTAATTGGATTTCTCTTTTCATAAAAGCCCAATCAGGACGATTCAAATATCAAATGCCTGCATGGAAACTATTTGATAAAAATGTTTTGTCCCTTGAATTGTGATGGATTCGGAAGCTCGAATTAAGAAGATAATGGAGGCAACGGGATGCTCACACGATGTTGCAAGAAAAGCAGAAAATGAATCCCAGGGGAATTTGGATCTTGCCATAAAAATAGCTGGGAGGAAGGGAAACGTCCTGTACTCCGGGGGGAAAAGTGGGCTATACGTCGAGGAAAGGCCTTCAAGAAAATCTATAACTCAATACAAGAACGGGATCCTGGTGGAAGATAAATTCTACGACTTCTCGGTGGATGATAACATTAGACTTAGAGAAATGCTAGAAAAAAAAACTTTCGATGCGTCACTACTAGGACTGCATGGAGACACTGCCGAGGTCATCTATACTGAAAAGCCGGATGAGGAATACAGGGAGAACTCGAAGGCTCCAGAGGCTAAGGCAAGGCCCTCGTTTGTGGGGGAAGGAAGGCGTCTGGGAGATTCGAGCAGAGAAATTCCTCATGTTAACATACCAGACATGCTAGAAATAGCCAAGGATGGTAATGTATTATTCAAAGTCATGATCGGGAGCAAGAGAGTCACGGTCAGAATGCTCAGGTCTCAGACTGTGGGAGACTTCTTTGATTACATCGAGAGATACTATGACTTCGGTCTTGTCCTGTCTAGCAACGGGAAGGAAATCCCCCCGAGCCATAGTGTTGAAGAAATCTCAAACAAGCTAGTACTTCTTAGCAGAAGATGAGCTCTGAAAGCATAATTAAATTTATTGATCTTATTCTTCTAGATCTTTAGATACTCTAACTTTGCGTTTCGTGGCACAAACGGACTTGGAATTTCATTTGGAGAATTGAGGGTTTTCACATACATTTCGAAGTTCCACAACATTATCTCGATTGAAGGGAAAGGTAAGCGAGCCGAATATCTCGCACGGAAAATGTAAGCTTGCATACACCAGTTCTATTTCTTTGTAGGACTCTTTGTCCAAGAGAAGTATCTTATCCATGTTCTGCACAGAACATGTCCACAGCCTGTCAATGGATGGAACAATGCATTCCTTCCCATTGTAAATGAAGATCTCATCGCCATCATCTTTCGAGATCTTCTCTTCCATAGTTCCCTTTTCCGCCATGATAAGCCCTTTTTCTTGGAGCATTGCAAGCACCCCATACATTCTAAGATACAGGCTGGGAAAGTGGAAGTTATAGTCCAAAGCCTCAAACATCTCAGACTCATAGCTGAAAATGCTTTCCCTATCAGATTCCGGGAGTCTCTTCACAAGAGACTCTATGTTCCCATGTATCTCTTCGCACTTCGAAGCAAGTATCACTATTGCATATACAACGCTCCTCATTTCCTTTTCTTCTTGGAACATCTTACCGACGGTCTTGTCAAATATTTGTATGGAGGTGCTCCTTACAGTAAGAGGCAGGTTTAGCTTCATGCATGTGTCCATGATCTCCTTTCTATACTTCATGGTCCTCCCTGCGGAGCTCTTCATTTAAGAGGGTGAGACACGTCTGCTATATTAATGCGTTCCTGATGAAATTTGTTTGTAGCATACCTCTCCAATCTTAAACTACAGAAGGCGCCTCCTCCGAATCAACTTCCAGAATACACCCAAGACTTTCGATACCAAGCAGACAAATAGAGACAATCCAGCAAAAGATAGGCTGCAGTTAGTTAGACAAAATCCTCGTTTATTTTAGAAGCTTTCTGAGGTCAGAGTTCAGATCCCCAGTCTTCTTCAATACCTTATGGACTGCCATTTCAAAGTCTTCCTGCGTCACATGAACTCTTCTCTCCCTCAAAGCATACATTCCAGCCTCTGTACATACGGCCTTAACTTCTGCCCCAGAACATCCAACCATCTTGCTTGCTATGGTCTCAAGATCAATTCCCTTGGTAAGATTCATCTTTCTCGAGTGGATTTTCAGGATCTCAAGTCTTGCAGATTCGTTTGGCGGGGGGAACTCAATCTTCCTATCAATTCTACCAGTCCTCAACAGGGCAGGATCGAGAATGTCGATTCTATTGGTAGCCATGATAACCTTGATGTTGTTGTGCGACTCGAATCCGTCGAGTTGATTGAGTAGCTCAAGCATGGTTCGTTGGACCTCACTGTCACTCCCTTTGTTGGAGTCTCCCCTTGTGGACCCGATGGAGTCGATCTCATCCATGAATATAATAGACGGTGCATGCTCTCTAGCCATGATAAAAAGCTCCCTCACCAGCCTAGACCCCTCTCCAATGTACTTTTGAACCAGCTCAGATCCAGAGACCCTTATGAACTTGCATTGTGTATGATGAGCCACGGCTCTTGCCAGTAAAGTCTTGCCAGTTCCGGGAGGCCCATATAAAAGTACTCCCTTTGGCTGCGCTATCCCAAGATTCTCGAATAACTCTGGATGCTTGATTGGAAGCTCGATGACCTCCCTAATCTCTTTGATCTGTTCGTCAAGGCCTCCTATCATTTGATACGTCGAGTCGGGAACCTTTTCAACCATCATAAGTGACACAAGCGGATCCACCTTTGTGGGAAGTATCCTGTGGACATCATATGAGTCGCTACGCAGAGCAACCCTTACGCCAGCCTTGAGTTCATCATAGTTTACTCCAGGCTCCACCTTCACTAGATACTTACCATCAGGATTTGTTTTCACCAGAACCTGCATCTTTCCCATTTTTTCCACAACCACTCCAACATTGGAGCTGGGCTCCTGAACGATGGATATCTCTTCTCTAAGAAATCTAACCCTTCTATTCAACTCAGCACGCTTTTGTTCCAATACACGAAGTATCTTGGTCTTCTTTGCTATCTGCACCTCCAGATGATCCAGCTTGTTGCTGTAGAAGTTTTTGCAAAACCCTTCCGCCATCCTACAAGGGATTAAAGTGATCACTGGATTTTCATTCAACAAACAAATCGATTTTATAAGAGCAGAAGGATCACAGGCCCCGGAGAATGCAATCATGGATATAGATGTCAGAGTCGAACACCCTGATGACTCGTCGCCTGTGCAGGCCGCCATCTCCCACTGAAGTTTGCAGATGGGAGCCATATTGGCTGAATTAGCTTAGTGGTAGAGCATGGCGTTGTGGCCGCCAAGATGCGAGTTCGATTCTCGCATTCAGCATCTTTTGGTGGCAAAGCACAAGGTTTACATTCTTCTTTTGCTCATCCAATCCTCTCTCGTCTTTCTCCCATACACAATGTCGGGAAGAATGACCAAAGGGCCTCCTATTTCTTTTCTCTTCAGTTCCCAGTACCTCGACACTTTGAAAATGTTCACAGAATCCTTTTCTTTCAGGTCGCATGCCTCTACCCTCGAGAGAACGGATGGGGTCGCCACAGGCTGTAACTTGCAAAGCTTCATAAACAGCGTGGCCCTGGGACGTGCCATGCGGACCTTTCTCCTAATTGCTGGAGGATTACGTAGCTTTTCATATCCAAAATACCTTAGTCCATTCATCCTTCCATATCCCAGCTCGTATGGGTTTCTTTTTAAGGGATCATGATCGATACAGTAAGATATCCCGTTGTTCAAGTCGAAATAGCATTTATCAAGAGCACATCCAACATGGTACTTCCTGGTGCACATAAAATATGAACAGTGTATCGCTGTTCCCCCGAATTCGTTACAAAATAGGCATCCAGACTCCTCGAGATAAGAGCTAACGTCAATAGGGTCTTTTGATAGCAGATGGCCAAATGAAAGAAACCTATTGAACATAGCGCACAGGACGTGGCCCCATCTATTGTCTGATGTCTGCTTGAAGATCCCATCCGATGAAATGCAAAACGAGCACCTTATCTGATATTCTCCGTATATGCATTTCCTGCATAGCCAGAAACTACTCAAATCCTGGATTCCATAGCAACTTTCATGCACACATATTTCACATCCTTGGCATACAACAAGAGCCTCATTGTGCGTTGATGTATGTTTTGTGCAAATATCGCAGAAAGAAGAAGGCTCAATGGGCTTGACATGTCTATCTACTAAACCGTGCACAAAAAAGAACCATTCTTTCTCCAGCCTATCCACAATTAACTCAAAAGCGTCCTCTGAAACATCTATGGCAGATTCACGCAAATAGCGCTGATCATATCCGTCCAGTCTGTATATGACAGACTCAAAAAGACCTCTAGGCTGTTCTTCATCGATTGTCTTCTTACCTTCATGCTTCTCTTCAGACATGGGGACATGGTCGGAGACAACACGGTGCATTCTGGACAGCTCCAGATTGCGGTATATGGCTTTGTAGCTATGCTCTTCTCTTGGAATTCCTCCCAGCCATCCAGAGGTAGACATTTTTGGGTTCCAGGATTCCCCACAAGGAATGGAAAATTTTTTTTTTCGGTACATGAGCACTGTCGAGATAGGCAAAGGCGATTGGATTTATAGCAAGGGATATGTTGCAAAGGAAAGCAGTATATACGATGAATCCGGGACAAAAAGATTCGAGATTCCGTTTGTCCCAAAGCACTTTCATGTCTTAACATTCGAGTATTTTTTAATCGACGAGCTGGACACAATACATCTGGTTAATAGGAGCACACTTGAGATGGTAGAGGTCGGAAAGGTGAGTGATGGAGTGGTTTTGGCCAGCATATCTGCGGACGAAAAATGGTGCGTTGTTATTTCCACCAGAGAAATTCTTCTTTTCGACACATACATTGATCTCAAGAAATCAGCCAAGGTTGAATTTGGCAGGGCCATTCGGGTTGAATGGGCCGACTATGGGCTTTTTGCAGTACTAACCAACAAGAAAATCCTCTTTTATGACACAGAGCTTAATCTAGTTGGGAGAAGTGAGGAGAGAGAATATACAAGTCTTTCCTGGAGAAGTAAGTACAACACATTTGGATGCTCAACAAGCGAAAGTGTCAGGTTTATTGAGCCCAATGGGCTTGAACATGGAGATCCGTTGAACGTGGGATGCAGCGAACTGGCTTTTCTAGAAAACGAGGACTTACTAATTACTGTCCAGCACAATGCCGAGGGCTCCCTGCTTAAAGTGTTCTACACAAAGAATTTTCGTTGGTATCTGAAAGTTTCAAGGCAAATACCTGGAAAGTTCCTATGCACCGAAAAGAACACAGTCCTGTTCAGAGATGGGGAAAGGATATTAAGAGTTTTTTTGTCTGAAGAGAAGACCCATCATGGCTCAGAGTACTATGTTATTGATGGGAGCTACATGCTTTACACAGACTTCTCAGAGAAGATTCTTCCTCCCCCGCTCTTCTCCGTAAGAGTTGGGTTTGATACCAATATTGTTGATGTCTTCCCGGCAGAAAAGAAGGGAGCAATTCTTCTGAGGGACAGAGCAATTATGTTCCGATGGGATGGAGAAGACTTTATTAACGAAAGGACATTCCTTTTGGAGGACGAATTTGATTCGATTGTCTTATTCGATGGTTTTCTGGTTTTAAAGAGCGGGCATGAGTTTCTTGTAAAAGAAGTGAATGGAGAGGAGGATACCTATATCACTAGAAATGGAGATGTGGATGAAAGAAAGAAGAGAGGTACTGTAGGGACAAGAAGAACTAGCACCGTTGTCCATCAACTGTGCCAAACGCTGAAAAGATACGGATGTGTCGGTGTTGTAAAACACTATAACTTCGAAGAAAAGCTATACTTGTTATTAGGCAACGGGGTCATTGTCTATAGTGGCGATCCAGTGCATTCTGGGATTGACATAGCCCAGAGACTCGAGGTATGTGTGAAAAAGAGCATTTTTGTTCATAACGGAACCAAGCTTTTCGTGGATGGGGATACCACAGAGAATATAAATTCGTTCCTCGTTGGGGAGCATGGGATGATTACCATTTCGGAAGGGACGTGCAGGTTTTTCTTTGAGTCTAAACAAAGCGTTTGCCAGGTTGATCACAAGCTGGAGCTTTTGTGCATGGTAGACTTCAGGGTTATTGGAGTAACGAGGCACGGCACACTCGAAACATATACCCCCAAGATCTATACATTAGCATTTGTAAAGAAGCTTCTGGCTGACAAGAAATACAAAGACGCTATAGACGGTTGCCAGAGATACATTGTCCCGTTCGGAGTCTTTTTGGACCACGATATCGAACTTGAGAAATTTGTGACTGAATGCAGGGATGCACACCTTGTATCATTTTTCAGTGAGGCTCTCCAAAGACTTGGGGATTTTGACTTTATTCTTGAGAGTGAAAGGGCTAGAAGATTTAGGAAAGTCTTCGATCTCACTGCAGTCCTCGAACCCAAAGACACTAGAGAGCATTTTGAAGAGTTGATAGGCAATGACGAATCAATAGACACAAATTCCCTTGCACATCTGATTGGATGGGGAAATGGGAAGGGTCTCTTCATGCGCCGGAAGCCTTACAGCAGGTGTTTAAAAAGCCTGCCAGAAGACGTAAAGAACCTGTGCGGGAGAAGGGCAAGGGACTTTTTCAACGAGTTTCTTTTATCGCTGGACTTAAAAAGCAACTTCAAGTTTATTATTTCCTTATTGGTGAAAGTAAAGAGAATAGATTTGGCGCTTCAGGTGGCAAGGCATGACCTAAAAGCAGGAGTCGAACATATGCTGTCAATAACCAATACAAGCAGCATTATGAATTCAGCTTTGGGAACATGCAACGAAGATCTGATACGCGAGGTGATGAAGATCTGCCGGAAAGACTCGTCGGATTTTCTTTCTTTGGTACGCAGGTACCGGGGAAGTCTGCAGAAATTCAAGATAAACGACTTTCTTGGGAATAGAGTCGATGCGCTTTATCACATAAGCAGGACAAAGATGACCGATGTAGAAAAAAAATACATCGAAAAGCATGGACTTATCGATGAGGCGCTGATGTATGAAGCCTGTGGCTTGAGCACCAGGGAAAAGGGGTACTACTTTAACTTATGTGCAGAGCTCCTTCCTTCTGACAAGGCGTTGGTTCTTTTCAGAAAAGCAGGAAACACAGAGAAGGCATTGGAAACAGCCGTGGAGAATCTATACTGGAGGGAAGCCATGGACCTCCATGGCTCGGAGGGTCGTGAGGAATTTTGTGAGCTTATGGTGAGCAGGCTTGTCGAGTCTGAAAAGCATTATGAGGCAGGCCAATTACTTGAGGAGTTTTTGGGAAAACCAGAAAGAGCTTTTGCCGAGTATGTAAAAGCCAAAAGCATGGGAGATGCCCTTAGGGTATGCTCAGATGCAGAGTGCCTCATGCAGGAGGCCCGCGAGATTTTGAGAGAAAAACTCCTGACTCTCAATGATGTAAAGGAATCGTTTGTGAAATACAGGAACAGGTTGGAGGCTCTCGAGGAAAGAGAAGACGAGTGTATGAGCGAGACATCGTTCAGCTACACAGAAAACATGGGAGGGGGTAGAAGCACGAGGATTAAGAATAGGCCAGGGGGCAGATACGAAAGGGAGTTTGTGCTTAGTAGGATCCGAGATATTGCGCTAAGTTTAGTGGGGTGGAGAAACGAGACAGAAGATTTAGTGAGGATATTTAAGGAGTTTGGAATGGAAGAGTGCACTAGAGCACATAATACTTCGTTTGATGAGGTAGGAAGGGCTATTAAGACCGAGATTGACAGTATATTCGAGGTTGAGAGAAGGCTTCTCTATGACCCAAACAGGCCGGTTGTAGAAAAGCCGGACTTGAGCAAATGGCTTTGAGTGCTTGCCCTGGCATGCCTACTTCAATGCAAAATGGCATCAACCCAATAAATATTTATTTTCCAGTCGATGCTTCAGAAGTATCAGGAAGAGATGTGCTGTTGTCAGCTCAGGCCAGAGTGCCTTTGCAAAGAACACAGATGTCCCCTTTGCAACTTGGCGGATCATGAAGTTGCTGAGTCTTTTTGTGTTACTAGTCCTTATGAGTATGTCAACATGGCTGTTGAATTGAATTCCCCTGGTGATTTCATCCTCTGCAGAATATGCAAAAAATATGTTCACAATTATACTTGTGTTGTTCTTAGATTCCTCCTCAATATCCATGAGTCTCTTCCTGACATCTTCCTCGAGAAGATCCAGCCTTCCATAAACCCGGAACTTTGGTCTGATGCCTATCTCCTTAGGTCTTTCTATTTTCTGCTTGACAAGTCCCATCAGTTTATTCACCTCCTCCGGACTTCTTTTGAAGTTGCTCAGTGCAAAGCAGAAAAAAGAGATCTCCTTAATGCCGTAGAAACATCCAAATTCGATGAACTCATATATCTTCTGGAGTCCCTTGTCCTTGATGAAGCTATCTTCAAGCCCAAGCTTTCTTGCATACCTTCTGTTTCCATCGCAGATAAATGCAATGTTCATGTTTTTGAAAATACCAAGCCTGCTTCTTGGGTCCCTGGGATACTCAGAAGATAGTTTCCCATTCCACGCACACAGAATTCTGCTTACAAGGACAGAGGCCTTTTTAAGAATATTCAATGCAAAGAGTAGAATCCCCATGGCATGTATGCTATTGATTCCGTTTTCAATGATCTCCACCACACATATTAGGGCTTTCACTTTTAGACCTTCTATCATTTAATGGATCATTTAAAAATTTTTTAATAGCTCGAAACCCCAGTAATGAGTCGTGAAAAAGCAATTTTGCCATAAAACCTTCCATCACCCTTAAATAAAGTCTATTGCGCTTCTATCAAACCTCTCTACCTCCATTTCTAGCTTGTTCCGGATGGCACTTTCCTTGTTTCTTTCATTCAACAGCTCATTGTTCCTGATCTTCAGAACATTATACATCCTCTCCAGCTCTTCTATACTCCTTTTGATTTCTTCGGTCCGCGTTTCATCCAGCTGAAGCTCCCTGTTACCTACATCATACTCCTCATCATATTTCTTTATTCTGTCAGAGAATATCTTCTCCTCATCTTCGAGAAGCGCCAGTTTGGATCTTTGGTCGTCTATCATCTTTGAAAGCTTCAGAAGCTCGTTCCTAGATAACCTTATGAGGGCCAGGGTCCTCCCTCTTTGGACTTCAACCTCCTTTATGTTAATCTGCAGGTTTCTCAGATGATTTTTCTTGGTGTGAAGCCTCGACATCATCCCGTCCTTCATCTTCTGTGTGTCTTGGATCTTCTCAGCAACTTGGTCTATGTCCTGTAGAAGTTTGTCGATGCTGCTCTGTAGCATGCTTTCCTTCTGCTTGCTCTGCGCCATCTTCAAGATAATAAATGACTTCCTTGCCCTTGCCTCATCAGACAGGTTCCTATTCCCGCCCATACCAAACCCCATTCTGTCTTCTAGTGGAGCCTCTGTGTATCCAGGAGCTCCCGTAAAAGAATCTCCAGTACCCCCAAATGAAAATGGAATATACTTCCCTTGGTTAGAGTCATATGGCGTTAAAAGGTTCTCTGGGTCATAGCTTTGCATGGAGGGCCTTTCGTACATGTTCCTGCCTTGGATCTGCTGATCATCCCCATTAAATAGACTCCTGGTATGCAAGGGATTCAGTAGGGAGCTCTCTTGGTAGCCTCTTCCTATTTCTGGGACTGGATCTTCCACTTGTAGATTCTGTGTCGGCCTTCCGGTATATTCAGGTTTGGAAGGACTTGGTCGTAAGTGGGTCTCTCGTCCATTTGTCTTATTGTCATCATTCGTTTTCGCAAACAGTTTAGCTTCGCCTTGGCTTCCTCTGTCGTATGCCGAGGAAGCGTTTTCATCATCTCCAACAATTCTTTTTGTCCCCTTGCTATTGGAGAGTAGCACTGTATCCCTACTGTTCTTTATAGTGCCTCCAAGAACATTCATTACCTTTCTAGCTATGTCTGGATCTCGATTCTGTTTATCGGTAACACCAAGATCGTCAACGACAACTATTTTGGAGATACACAGCTGCATCAGAACCATTATTGCTATCATCTTTGTTTATTTCTTTGTACCGTCTTGTTGTTTTAATTCCTTTGTTTCATAACAAGATTCAAGGCCTTGGGCTTTAGATAGGCAAGAGGCCAAATCTAAGTGTGGGTAAATGAAGATGTATTGGGAAAACCCTCAAAATGACAGGAGTAGATCTAGAGGACATTCTGAAAGTATACGAGAGGCGTGGGGAGGCTCTGAACATAGAAAAGGCGGCAAATGGAACAAGGCATATTTCCAAATGTGTTATGGATGTTCCTGTAGCCTTGCTCAACTATCCGGAGGTAAGGCATCTTCGCTTTTTAGCAAAAGAAAAGATAAGCCAGATTATAAATGAAATGAGGAGTCAGAGGGGCGAGGGAGATACAGATTCTGAAAGGACAGCAGAGTGGATATCGGTCATGAGGAATATCAGAAAGGTTCACTCTGCAATCGTAGGATATGAGTCTGCCCGTATAGCATATTCTAAGAAAATCAGCATAATCTGTGCCAGAGAGTTGAGGAGAGGGCTTTCAAAAACATCTAGAACCAATCCTATACTTAAGTCGAAGAGGATCTACAGAGAGCTGTATGGACATATAAAAAAGACCGAAAGAAACATGAAGGATAGGTTCAAGAAGGCAGAAAAGGAGGAGATGGAAAGAAAGAAGAGGGAGATGGAGGAGAGGGAGGAACTAAGACAGAAGAGGAAGTTTGAATATCTCCTGAGTCAGACAGAGCTCTTTTCTCACTTCATATTGAAAAAGAATAGATGCGGTCTTTCTTCTGCAGAGGAGGCTGAAAGAAAGGAAATAGGAGCGGGGGAATATAACGGGATGAAGGGTTATGAGGCGGCTATGCTCCAGAAAGAGAGGTTGAGGGAGTTTGGAGCAGAGAGGTCGACAAAGAAGTTCAAGGAGGGGGGAGAGGTAGGGGAGACGACGACTCGATATGTGCCCCAGCCGAGTATCTTAAAGTGCACTTTGAAGGAGTACCAGCTGAGAGGACTAAACTGGCTTGTCAGTCTGTATGATAAAGGAATCAATGGGATTCTTGCAGACGACATGGGATTAGGAAAAACAGTTCAGTCGATTTCATTATTGGCCCACCTTTATGAAACGGAAGAGGTCCCTGGGCCGTTTCTTGTTGTAACCATTTCATCGACACTAGACAACTGGGCTCAAGAGTTTGCAAGGTTTCTCCCTAGCTTCAGAGTGTGCCGCTTTTCTGGATCTCCAAGCGAAAGGAAGGAGCTGAAAAAGCGATTCAAAAATTCTGATGTTGTCATCACGACATATCAAACTGCTGTTAGTGATGAGAAGATGTTAAAAAAGATCAAATGGCAATACATGATTCTCGACGAAGCACAGGCTATTAAGAGCAGCATGTCGCGAAGATGGAAGACTCTCCTGAGCTTTAAGGCAAGAAACAGACTTCTTCTGACGGGAACGCCGATACAAAACTCCATGCAAGAGCTATGGGCTCTCCTTCATTTTATAATGCCTACTCTGTTTGACTCTCTCAATGAGTTCAGCGACTGGTTCAGTAAGGAGATAGAAACATCGGCAATAATGAAGAAGACGGTTGATGAGAAGTCTCTGCAGAGGCTTCATGCCATTCTAAAGCCATTTATGCTTAGAAGACACAAATCAGATGTTATCCATGAGCTGGGCCAGAAGACGCAGATTGATTTGTACTGCGATCTAAGCTACAGACAAAAAGTGTTGTACAAGGAGATCACCAGATCCTGCTCAAGCATGGAAATGGAGAACCTACTCATGCAGCTGAAAAAGGTCTGCAATCATCCGGACTTGTTCAAGAAGCTGGAGCCTAGATGCGGATTGAGCCTCGAAGTCAGCGATGGGATAGGCGATGTTGTTTCTTTTGGAAGAAGTAAGATGGACATTAAGATTCCCAGCCTTGTTGCTAAGGATGCACTTGAGATGTTCCGTAAGAAAGAATATGAAATGATAGAGAGGATTAATGGATTGCGAAGGATTGTTAATGGAGAAGGACCAAACGCCTGGTACCTTCGGGGTAGCTTGGACTTCAAGTATGGTGGCTATGTCTTTAGAAGTGTTGAGGAGGCTGGTAAGGCTGTGTTGAGAAACATGGGGAATCCAGAGTCCTCGCTGCTGGAAAGCATGAGAAGAGTGATTGACGAAGAAGCATATCGTCTGCAACGACATGTTTATTGTATAAGTCCGGTTGTAGCAACGGCGCCTAGACTGATTTCAAATGAAGCAGATCTTCCAGAGATAGATCTGGAGAATAGGCACATTCCGCTAAATACGACCATTTATGTTCCCCCATTAAATACGTTTATCAGTGATAGTGGAAAACTGGTCGTTTTGGATGAGCTGCTACCAAAACTCAAAGCAGAGGGACACCGGTTGCTGATGTACTTTCAGATGACAAGAATGATAGATCTTATAGAGGATTACCTTGTGAGGAAAGGATACACATATCTAAGGCTCGACGGAAGTCTGAAGGCTTCTGCCCGTGCAGAGGTGATCAGAGATTGGCAAGCAAGCGACAAGTTTATCTTCCTGCTGAGTACACGTGCCGGGGGGCTAGGAATCAACCTTACTGCAGCAGATACGGTTGTTTTCTACGACAGCGACTGGAATCCTACTGCAGACCAGCAGGCAATGGATAGGGCACACAGGCTAGGTCAGACGAGAGATGTAACAGTATATAGACTCATCACAAGGGGAACGGTTGAAGAAAAAGTTCTGGAGAGTGCCAATAGGAAGGACGAGATACAGAAGATGGTCATTCATGGAAATATATTTGAAGGAGAGAACTTTTGAAATAAATGATTATATTACATGCCAAGCGTCGACGGATCTATTTGTTCCTCTGGAGCCAATTGTACCTGTGGCCCCATCCAAGCACACGACACCCAATAGAACTAGTTTTTATGTAGGTAGCTCCTTTTTATAAAAATAATGATATATCAATGAATTTGAAGAGGGGAACCTGAATGGAATTCCTGGACAGTTTGATTCTCGGATCCAACACCCCTAGGTATGCCGACGAGGCGCTTTTTCCATCGAGAACTTATAAAAAGCTGATATGTAATAGGAAGCATTGCAATACCACGTGTGCCTCGAAAACCCTTGCAGAGTTTGAATTCTGGGCCTATTTTCTCTCAGAAAAGAAGCCTAACAGAAGGGAGGTAAGAAAGAAAATCCATACAATAAGTAAGGACTTAAGGTTCTCGATATGGGCCAAATGCAGCGGGTCCAGAGAGAGACATATGGAGCTAAAGCCAGTAGGGCCTCATGATCCTGCTAAAGCTCCAGACACTAAGGACGGGGTAAATGATCATGGAAGATTAGACGATAGGGACCTAGTGAGGTTTATATTGGACATGTGCAGAAGTACAGAAGATTGCAGTCAAGAAGCTATATTCAACATCCTCAAAAACCTAGAGAGAGATTTCCCCATAATATCCAACCATGAGCTGCTTGCATTGTTTATAATGCATGTTTTGGAGCTTCCATATGCTTCACCGCAGACCGTGTACTGCCTTATCTACTCATTAATGAAATCCCACAACTTCTGCAGTATATTTTCTGAGAGCAAAAAGAGTGATGAGCCTGCAGAAGACAACGATACTGATGGAGACATCGTAAATAAAGCAGATCCCGGGTTCTGGAAAGCTCTTATATCCGAGCACTCTTCTGTACTTGACCAGATGATCGACCTCCTGCTTTGTTATGAAGGGGCTGACATAGCATCTGTTCCGTTATTTCTCCGTGAGCAAACTGGAGGCGATAATCTTGAGGAGTGGGTTAGGTTCATGTCGATGAGATCTAATTTGGAAAGACTAGGAAGTGTTTTCGAGAGCAACAAGTTATCAGGACCTGTTGAGGTGGACAGAAGAGAGGAAACATACTTTGATTTCCTAGTTATCCAGAATGAAGCCATAAAAGCTCAGGAGACGATGAGGATGGAGGTTAGCGAGAGATTAAATTCTCTTCAAGAAGAAAGAGACGAGCTATATGCGCAAAAAGCCAATCTTGTGGAGGCATGCTCATCCTTGGAATCTGATCTCAAGGAGTACCAGGAAAAGTATGTTAAGAAGGTCGAAACTATGCTTCATGACGCTGAAGATAGATGCAAGAAGTACGAGAGAGAAAACACTGAGCTTAAGGAAAGACTGCATGAAAATGAGTATAAATGACTGGCCACAAGGATTAAATTGTATAGAGACACCTGTTTTATCTTTGCTTATTTGAAACAGTACAGCCACTTATATTGTCAAAAATACTCCCCTTAGGTTTGATGCACATTAAGCAAATAAGGCTAAAAAACTTCAGAAGCTTTAGAGATGAGGTAGTGGTTCCACTATCAGAGCACACCAATATCATTGTCGGGCGGAACGGGAGTGGAAAAAGCAGTATTGTTTCTGCGGTCCACTTTGTACTCTGTGGAGAAAAGCACAGTTGTGAGTCGAGGACGGGACTTATCCACGAAGGAAGTAGGGCTATGGAGGAAGAGGGCAGCGTTGAGATAGTGTTTTGCGATGGACTGCAGGAGGCTGGGAGCGGGAGAGAATTTTCTGTCAAGAGGACTGTAAGTGTTAAGAAAGATGAGTACATGGTGGACAATAGAATTGTATCGAGGGACGAGCTAGTAGGGTTACTTCAAACCAATGGATTTGCAGTTGGCAGTCCATACTTCGTTGTCTTGCAGGAAGAAGTATCTGAGCTTGCTGTTGTTGATGACAGGAGGAGATACGAGTTGATGAAGAACGTTGCCGGTGTGTCTGGGTATGAAAAGGATAGGGAAAGTAGTATGTCTATACTTGAGGAAACTAAGCAGAGCGAAAAGAAGATCGAGTTACTATTGGAGAGGGTTGAGGATAAGCTAAGAGGACTTGAAAGTGATAAGAAGGAAGCAGAATTGTGTGAGGAGTTGGAAAAGGAGAAGCGGAGGCTTGAGTATGGATATATTGAGAGGGAGGTCAGGGAGATTAATGGGGAGATTTTTAGGATTGAGGAGCTTGTATCTAGCGACCCTGAGGAAGTCTCAGAGGAGAGTGGAGATTTCGGATGTGAGATTGGCGAAATAGAGAACAAACTAACAAACCTTATTAACAGAAGAAAGGAGCTGCATGTCAATGAAAAGTATAAAGATAAGGAGCCTGAAATTAAAGATGAGATGAAAAAGATTGAAAAGAAAAGAAGTGATTTGCAGGATACCCAGAAGGTTGAGAGAGAGCGTCTTGTGAAGCTTAGGGATGAGGAGCGGGAGAATTTTGTAAGATCCGGCTATATAAAGTATCTAACGGGATTCCTAGAGACGTTGGGGAGTAGAAATATAAAGGCTGGAGAAATAGAAACAGCAAAGAGCATTTTGAAGGAAAAACTGGAAAAGCTGAGAGCGCTCAATAGTTCTGGAAGACATGAGGCCGAAAATGCCGAAGAAACAAGAGATCTTGAAGAGTTAATTGAAAGAAGAAAACATCTCTGGAGAGAAGAGAAGAGACTGAGGCTTTTAGATGCATCGATAGAAGAAATGGTCAAGTCTCAAGAAAACAGATTGATGGCTATGGGGAATATTGGGTTGGATGTGCATAGCCAAATCAAATGCGAAGAGGGGGTGCTAGGATACGTATATGACCTGATAAGCGTACCTAATGAGTTAGTTAATGCATTTGAAGCGGTTGTGGGAAATGCCTTATTCAATATAGTTGTCTCGAATGAAGAGGTGGCATCGAAGGTACTTAAGAAGATGAAGGATTTGAGGTTCCGGATAACACTTATGCCACTTAGTAGAATCAAGTACAGGGAGTCCGAGGAAGTAAAGGATCCGGATGTTATTTCGCTGACATCACAACTAAGGTGTGGCCAACAGTATAAAGCTCTTCTCAGATGCGTTGTAAAGGATTTCTATCTTTGCTCTGACCTGAAACAGGCACTTTATTCGTCGAAGAAGTATGAGATCAATACAGTTACTCTTTCTGGAGAGATAGTAACTAGGGATGGGCCGATTTCTGGGGGATATGAGAAGAGAAACGCGGTTTTCCAGGAGTATAAAAAGATCAGTAGGGAGGCAAGGAAAGTAAAAGGCGAGATAAGTAGGGTGCAGCATGAGCTTGGAAAAATAGGCAAGGAGATTGAAGAAGCGAAAATGAGCAGGGAGAAGGGAAGCGATGGATCCAGATATAACGAAAGTCTAAAGTCGGTTGTTTTGTTTCTTCAGGAGAAGATAAGGATACTGGAGGAAGCTAGCAAGGGAAACCTTGACATTAACAAAATTAGTGTAAAGCTCCGAAGATTAAGAGAAGAGGAGAAAGATCTCCGGCTCAAAAGCATCTGGACTGGAAACGAGATCAGGAAGGTTGAGATAAGAGTAGGAGAAGCAGAAATTGGAATTAAAAAGCTGAATGATAGTAGCAGGCGCCTTGAGTCGGAGTTGGAAAAGTCCAAAATGTATGGGGAGGCGATGGAGATTGAGGCAAAGATTTTGGAGCTTAAGGATAAGAAAAGAGCTGCAAGGGAGATGATGTTTAATGAGGAAAACGCGGGATTATTTGCAAAGCCCAAGAAGATAAATATCGAGATGGAAAAGCTGGTGAGAAGGAAGCATATGCTGATAAACAAAAGAAGCGAGCTTTGCGAAAGAATAGGGGTTTCGGATTTCAGAAACCTAGAGAGACTGTATCCTGACAAAAAGAAAGAGGAGATAATGAACGAGATGGCCAGAATTAATGAAAGAACCAGAGGGCTTTCGGTGGTTAATCGGGCGGCAATATCCCAGTGGGAGAACTATATGGAACAAAGAGATTCCATGAAGAGGAGATTGGAGGATTTGAAGTGCGATAAAAGACGAATACTTGATTTTATAGCAGAGCTAGACTCTAAGAAAGAAGATACAATGAAAAATGCCATATCCTTAGTAAAAGAGGGGTTTTCTGAGCTCTATTCAAGGCTTACGGATGGTGGTACGGCGGAGCTCTATTCATATGAGAATGGAATAGGGATCAAGATTGGAGAAAATATCAGTGCAAATCTTCTCAGCGGCGGTCAAAAGGCTGTGGTAGCTTTGTGCCTGATATTTAGTATGCAAAGGGTAAGTCCATCTCCATTGTACGTACTTGACGAGATTGATGCCAATCTGGATGTCCAGAGCAGAGAAAGGGTTTCTATGCTGATAAAGGAGATGAGCACGAGCTGCGGAAATCAGTTTATAATAACAACCTTTAGAAAAGAACTGCTGAGCTGCGGAAGCAAATACCTCAGCGTCGAGTTTGAGGAAAAAAGAAGCCGTGTCAAGGAGATAGAAATGGTTACAGCTTACAGGTTTCTTGATGAGGATGCAGGCGAAAGCTAAAAGCTCCTTCAGCTCTGCTCTTTTCTTGGAAAGGAATGCCATTCCCTTAACTAGATGGGAAATGGGAAGGAGTTTGTTTCTCCACTTGACTTGGCAAAGAGGCTGAGATCTAATGTGTATGATCCTTCGGAGACGCTTTTGTCTCTGGAATGCTTAGGAAAGCCGCTCACCATAGACAGAACCCAAGTAAGGCTAATAAGGAGGCTTTCAAAGTTTCTTTACTGTCTTTCTGTAGACAAGGAAATACTTGTTTCTCTGGTGTTCAACCCGGAGGCCATTGATACATTCATGGACTTCAACAAAATAACTATGCATAGAATGCATAACGGAATTTATTACTGCGTTGATGTCCAGCAGTGAATAGCTAGTAAATGTTTAACCATGTTTTTCTGTATGAATGCTTTTCCACAAAATCGTTTAGGCCCTAATGCTAAGAGAGCTTGTCGACGAAGATGACTTCTGCAGAAAGCTGAGGATGTCCAAGGAGGAAAACTGCAAGACCGGTTTCTACTGGCTCTTTTATACTTTAATTCACGACCCGTCTCTGGAGATTTTGGAGAGTCTTCTTTCTAACTACACACTGCAGGATGTTATAAACGGCCTCAAGCATCTCATTAAGTTTAAGTTCGATAGGCTGACCAAGAATGTCTGTGCAAACATTCTGCTCATAGTTAGGATGATGCTGGACTACGAAGAAAATATAGACACGCTGATCATAAATCTTTTAAGGCACCACTTAGTGGACGAGGTGTATTCTATGTACAAAGACAAACCAAAGTACTTCAGCAATCATTCAAACAGCTTGGTATTTCTGGTGTTCTTTTGTGCCCAGAGCAGTTCGAGGAGAGGTGTTTTTGGGGATTCGAGTCTTAGCTCGCGTGACTTCATGTTCATGCGTGTAAAGGAGATGCTCCAAAGCCCAAATTCCGAAGAGTACAAGGAAAAAAGAATGAAGAGAAAAGCCATCCATGTAAGCCCGGAATATCCAGCATTTCCGTTCGCGTCCTATTTTTCCTCCAGGCAGCTTTTGACAGCCCTGTTTACGCCTACGCCTTTGAATATCCTGTCTTCCCAGCTCTCTGCCGACTTGGAGATGAATGTTATGTTCATTTTGGAGCATGAGGAGAACTTTGGCTTTCATCTAGATCTTCTCTTCAAAAACTACATAAGGAATGAGGATGATGCATGCAGAGTTCTAAGGTTTATAGTGAACATTCCGTGTCCCTTGAACATCGGAAGGGTGGTCAATTCGCTTTTGGATAGATATCCCGCATCGTATGTTGCGTTGGTGTACGACATACTGTTCTGGAACCAGAAGGAAAGGCTAAATGGAAATTTGATAGAATATCTTAGGGGAGACAACAACAAGATTGTGGCAAAACTGACCTTCTTGCAGGAGGAGTGGGAGCCGCTGAGACTGGCGGTGGAAAGTATTAAAAGGAAGCAGGAGCAGACGGTAGAGAACCTAGCCAGGACGATCCACAATCTTAATTTCAATAGGTATTTTGGGTTGGTCAAAGAAATGGAGAAGTGGGGGACACCCGTGATTCCAAAAGAGATGTACGATAGAATTATAGCAGAGTCGTCTGAATGGGACGGATATGCCCAGGTTTATCTGTGGAAAATAATTGGGTTTCAAAAGATCTATCTAGGACTTGAAGTCGATGCTCCCAAAAAAATAGAAAGCCTAGAAGCGCTTGAGGGCCTTGAAATTGTCAGGAATCTTTCAGGTCTTAAAAAAAGGCAATAGGCCGCTTTTTGTCAAACTCTACCATGTGTTTGGTTTATTTTTCAGCATTTCAGCCAGACTGCTTCTGTACTTCCTAACTTCGATCATATGCTTCTTCAGAAGGAGCACGTCATCAATTTTTAGGTTTTTTAGGCAGAGGAGATATTTCAGTCTTATAATGTTCAATTGTTCATCGATGAGATTCATCATTGACTTTATCTTTAAAACAGCCCATTCGTTCGCCATTTTAATTCGTATTTTCAGTTTTATGTTATTGAGCATGATCTTTTCTTCACGACGGGTAGGCTTCAGAGAAAATATTCTTCTAACCAGTTTCTCTAACGAGCAGTCTGCAGGAATGCCAAGAAGTCTAAGACGTCTGGCTTCAGCAAGATCCCCCAGTTTTCTCGAGTCTCTTATTCTCCTCCATGCTTCGGCGTATTCGACGACAATGGAGATTTTGAAATCTATTGGAGGAGGATGAAGCTTATAGAAGCATGCCTCACACAACAAGTCCTTGGCACCTATCGCTTCATAACACAGAGAGCAATTCGCTGATCTCGATTGTCTACTGATATAATCAAAAATTAGGGAATTTCGGAACTGCTGTTCTTTTACTTTTGCGCTTCTTAGAGTCCTGAATGCATTAGTCCAGTTGATAATCATACCCTCTGCGAAAAGACTCTTGTATTCGAGTTTTTACTTCTTATGCATTCCAAGATAGAAACTGTTTCAGGGGAGCATTACGGTGTTAGAGAATTGAAAGAATTTGATTGAAACCACTTTAATCAGTCTTCTTGCTGCTTTCAATTACATCTTTTTTGTTGAATTCGCTTTCGGCCACGGTCTTCACAGCGTCTGTTGCCTTCTTCACAGCATGCTCAATCCCACCCTCTTCCCTGTACCATTTCTCTGGAATGCGTGCCAGTATGTTGTCGTAGATGATTATCCCGCCTCTAAATTTCAGGGGACCTGCCCACAGTAGGAAGAAGAACTTCATGGTGTACCATAACGGAATAAAGCTAATGATGGCGCCAGAATAGGCATCAAGAGACGTTAGAATCCCAAAGACCATCCAAAACACCAGCATATGCTTCGCTTCGTCCTTTTTTGGGTTGACCTGCCTCAATATAACAAGGGTCTCCTGAAGGGGAACGATTATTCCGACGGTAGATGTTATTAGTGGACCGAGAGATGTTGCCATGATAATTACCAAACAGAAGAAGCTTATTCCAAGCAGAGCATACTCCTTCCTGATGTTCATGCGCTTCTCAATGGCATCCAGAATGGGAATCTTTTCGGCTTGTTTCCGCAAACAATCCATTTTGGGGTCTATTTTCAAACAAACATATAGGGATTTTGAAGTTTATTGCTGTTTGGGTACAAACATTACTAAGCGTTTTTCTTAAGGCCTAGTGGTAATGACTGCTCACTCCACAACACACAGCTTTTTTATGGAAATGGCTGTCAAGGAAGCGATGAGGGCATTTGATGCACTAGAAGTCCCGGTGGGATGTGTTGTCGTCAGGAATGGCATTGTGGTGTCTAAATCTCACAACATGACAAATGCCAACAAATCACCACTAGATCACGCTGAGGTTATCTCTATTAGAGATGCAGACTGCTCAAATAGCACATTCTACGTGACCTGTGAACCGTGCATCATGTGCATGGGAATACTAGGAAGATTGAAGGGGGTGGAGGTGTACTATGGATGCAGGAATGAAGTCTTTGGAAGCGAAACAGTATGTGGGATTGGGATAAAAAGTACATATCTGCCAGACAGTCGGTGCTTTGAGATACTCCAAAGGTTCTATACCAGAGAAAACGTATTTGCTCCCGACGAGAGGCGGAAGCTAAAGAACCACCAGTGATAAGGAAAATTTATATACCGCCTATCTTATTGACTTTAGTATGGATAGTAAGCTTTCTGACGGTAGATACCTGGGACATATGAACGAGTCTGAGGAAGCCTCTGTGTATGAGGGTAAGGTTACGGTCGGATCAGAGATGAACTTGTCGCTCCTGTTGTCGTCTCCAAAGAAGTAGGAAGCCTCCGCATCAAGTTTCGATACAATTTCGTTTATCTGAACGCAGTTCAAGATAGAGCACTCGTCCAGAATCGAGTCTGCTGTTGCACGAGACTCAACGAGATTAATAAGCCTTATTATCGACGTGGTATGCGACAGATTAAACATCCCTTCCAGATAATTTATGCTTCTGCAGAACTTATCTATCTCGTTTATGTTATAATTTATCTGAACGCCCCTGTTAAAAGAAAGAAAATTCCTTTTAACCAGGATCTCGTTGAAAACAGAGACGTTGATGGTCTTCAGAAGGTAGTTGACAGACTCCATAACATATGGGTCTGGAATGTAGTAGTAAGACATCTGATGGTAGAAGTATTCCAGAAGGCGTATAAGTTTTGAGATGTGGGGAGGTTTGAATATTCTTTTGAAGTATCCCTCGCTACACTTGAATTTTGATAGCTGCTGATGCTCCAATACTGCATGCGGTAGAACCTCGAGGAGGGAACTTCTCTGAAGTTCGCAAAGATGCTTGAACAGGATGGATACAAGGCCTTTGACTTCGTCTATGCTCCCGATTCCTTGCCTACGGAGGATACCTTCATATTCAATCAGATTGGACAATATAAAGGAAACCTTGTGTATGTTCCTTTCAAACATGTGCAGTTTGAGACTAACTTCGCCTACCATGCAAATAGAACTTTCCACAACATCTCTTCCAAGCTTATTTACAGCGTAGAATGCAGAATGGGCAAGGCTCAGGATCTCAGACTTTGGCACCTCATCACTAGAAAACGTGGGAACAAATTCCAGATATAGCTGGACTAAGCAGCTAAACACATTGTATGAGTTTGTAAACGATATGCTTATGTGCGAGTCGTCATCATCCTTTTCAGAGAGGCGCCTCTCCAGGTCTTCGACCTTTGCCTTGTACTTCTCAAGCTCTAGCTCAACCATGTTCTTTTTCTTTAAAGCCTCGCTCTGAAATCTATACTTTAGTTCGAGAGATCTGCAATTTCTACAGGGTGCCTCACAGAATTTCTTGTACTGCTCGATCTTTAGCTCTAAGTCTCGTATGATTTCGGCATAACTTCTCTGCTCTTCACGACTTTCTGCCAAGCTGTGTGACTCCTCGGTACTAAAATCCCGTTGTATCGGGAGCTCCATAGAGCTGTTGTCTATCAGGGCAGGTCCAGAGTCCATGGGCTTGGTTACAAACGTGATGCTTTGCTTCTTGCTAAGAACACGCCCATCTAGATAGCTTCTCAATGCACGCCTGATGTTTCTAAAACACTCGTCGTAGAACATAAGTCTACGCATCTCTAAAATTTTCAGACTCTCGTTATTCATGAAGTATCTAGTTTCTCCCTTTTCTATGCTAACAACCTCAAATAAAGTGGGTCCAAGAATTCTGTATCGGCTTTCGAACTCGTCCTTTGCTATCTCTTGCGGAAAACACTGCTTGCTTATTCTTATCGTTTCCAGAATCCCACATTCAGCAAGCTGCTTTGATACAAGCTGTCTATCGAATATTCTTGGCCTCCTATGGGAGTTGGGCCTTATGCACTTAATGTACTTTGCCTGTGTCTCGTTTATGGAGCTGAGCAGCTTGTTCATAGAGTCTTTGAAGTATTTCACCAGATCCTCCTTGCTTTCCTCATCAGCAATAAGGGGGTTCTTGAATATCCTCAGGTTTCCTTTCTCCCTATTCTTGTCTAAAAATGACCTAAGGTCATACTCCACATCTCCTGCATAGTGAGACACAACTATCTTGTCGCCAGCCTTAGTTCTAATCCTCCCGTTTAAGTAGTTTTTTATCTTCACACTCAGGTTCTTGACATTCCCCCATGCGTTGAAGCTCTCTTCGCTTATCAGGTCCATAAGCCCGCAAGGCTTTTCAAAGTCGAGGATACATTGGTTGTTGTCGAAACACTCAACATCGCTCCACTCAATCCCTTCTTCTTTGTACATTTTTTGCTTGTCTCTGAAAATCTTCTTGATGAAGTCGTTCTGTATTTTCTCATTGGTCCAGTTTATGCAAAGCTGGTCAAGTCCATTGCTCTCGAAGATTTCAAACCCAAATATATCAAGGACCGAGATAGAGTGTTCTCCGCTTCCGCCCAGGCAGTTGTTTATAGATGCCGTAATGTAGTTGAACACGTTTGAGTACAGCAGCCTGGCCATAGAGTTCCTTATTGTGATGGCTTGCTTCAAAGTGTTGAAGACCTCGATCGTTTCTCCCTTGACCTGAATGGAAAATTTGACAAGAGACTCTTCAAATGTATCCTCTTGAATACCATGGAGCTTGCAAAACTCCGTAAAGTACTCGTTTCTCACAGCTTTCAGAATTCCATCGCTATTGAACTGGATAGACCCCAGATACAAAATTCCTAAGAGGCAATCCTCAATCGCCTTTAGACTGCATATTCCTATGCTTTTCATTGCAGAACATGTTGTTTCATATTCTTCGGATAGTCGTATGAGGCCTTCTTTGTTTCCTGCAAGACTTGAGGTGTCAATGAAGTCATTCTTTAGGCTCAGGCCCTTGGAAGCACAGAATTGGTAAAATATGTGGAAATTTTTCTCTCCAAGCTCATGATGTGTTACTCTGCTCTTTTCAAGAAGATAGGTTTCAAACTTAGCTCCCGTTATCTTTCCGTCAAACATCAGCTTAATCCTCTTTCCAAACCTTGAGCTGTTATCATTAAGGGCCGTCTGGGCATTTCCAAAGGCTTCTAAAATGGTATTTGCTGCTGTTATGCCCTTTTCAATGGAAGTACTGCTTGCAGTTCCCTCCAGCAGATACTTTATAACTAGTTTCGCATTTTCGGTTTTTCCAGACCCTGACTCTCCGCTTATTACAATGGTTTGATTTCCATGCACAAGTAGGTCCTGGTGCGATGCTTCTGCCACGTCGTAAACATGAGGATGGCTGTAGGAAGAGCATGACTGCATAGTCTCTCCGCCGCAGGAACCTATATTTTCATATGGATTAAGAGCCAAAAACACCAGACCAGATTTGGTATAAATCTTCCCTGAGGCGTATCTCTTCTCAAGTATGTCAACAACAGCGTTCTCATTCAGATTACTCAGCTCGCACAGATCATCATTCTCCATCCTGGGCTGTAGAGGCCTCTTCTTTTGTTTTCCAAGGAACCAATTATCTTGAGAAAGGCAGTGATTCAAGACGCATACCTCAAGTCATTCGAGAACCAGTAAAATATAACTCAGCTCTAAACCATTTAATAGGGTGGCAGCAGTAACCAACAAGCAAATCGCTTGACTCCATCAAGGCACTTTGGGAACATGTTTGACCACCACTGTCAACTTCTTTTCAAAGTACAAAAGACTGCACAATAAGTCATCATCATTCTCAAATGTTACGAGCGAATCCTTATCCTTGATGTAGAGAGAAAACTCGTCATAGTGATCTAAGCTTATGAAGTCGAGATTCTGAGACGGAAGAAAGTGCCCTCCTATCCTCCTAATCACATTTTTTTTAAGGTCTGTAAAGGATGTGCTTACAAGAGGAACAAGAAACTTCAGATCAGCAAACTCCACAAGTGCTAAGCCTATTACATCGTTTTCATTCAGGATGCTTCCCAGTCTCTTGGCCTTGAAGATACGGAACACCTTTCTTCTCTCGTCTGATGTACATGGTATTTTCACTCTTGACCCGTTTTTCAGCCCGAACTTCAGGCCTTCTCTATTTTTCTCTACTCTCAAGATGCTTTCATAAGGAATTTCTCCGGCTTTCCTGTCTTTATAGAAAATCACGAATCTATCGGGATAAAAGGATGTAGAATACTCAAGAGTCTTTGATCTAAACTTGTATCTGCTCTGGATACTTGCTAGTACGTTACCGCTGCTTTCAGAGATCATCTTAGTTTTTTCAAACTCTGCCGTTTTCAATAGTAATTGCAAAACTACCAGTTTCAACTTGATCAGGAATAAAACAGTAGGAGTGGAAAGCTCGGATGCACTCCAGAATATACCGCCAAATATCAAGAGTTCCCTCCAACATCGAATATAATCTAGGAGTCTGAAAAGGGAGGCATGGTCGACAAAGTAAAAGCATTTCTTCCGTCTCCTAGGTCACTGGAATCGGTAGCGCCGGCTAAGAAAAGAGTCAGGAGAAAAGAGCGTCCTTCCAAATGCCGCTTATCAAAATCCATCTACGAAGAAACTGACCTTTCGAGGCTTACGCCCAGGCAAAGAATACTCCATCAAAAATACCAGGAGAACAAAAATGGCGTAACAAGTTTCTTTCTTCTGTCAAACAACATTTCCGCCAAAGAGCATGATGGTGGTATAAAAGAGAGCAAAGAGGAAAAGGCTGCTGGCAAACTTGTCCATGGAGACATAGGAAGATTCGACCATATATCTGATTTAAGAGACGAAATGGATGTCCGCGATTCCCAAACAGCCAATCGCTTTCTAGTTGTAACCAGTGACTTGGACACCAGCGAGTGTAAGAATTCCAGGGGAGAATCTGTTTCATCCGAAAGCGATGGCGAAACAATAGAGGCAACAGAGGTAGAGTCGCCGTTCGACAATGAGGTTTCTAGAAGTGCCGTCCGACAGGACTGTGGAGTTTGTATAGAATGCTTTAGGGATGCAGTACAAGTATATCATGCCCTAGAAGAGATAGGAAATGTACATAAATGTAGGTTACAGAAGTTGATAATACTTCACAAGTATAGGATACGACAGAACTTCAAGAAGCAGTTGTGTTTCAGTGCAATCAGCAAAGAAGAGACCGTGTTTGTAAGAGCATTGGGGAAGCTCGAATGCTGCACACAAGATCATGCAAATGGCAAGTCATCGGAAGCTTCAATGAAGTAAAACTGTTTATTTATTTGCCTATTTCTTTTTCCTCAAACTCAATGACACTTTCAATTTCCTGAACTATAGGACCTTCTTCTAGCCGTGCAACTCTTGTTATCTCAAGACTCTTCTCATATTTATCTGAGGAGTTGTCAAACAACTGGCCCTTGATCGGGCAAAACATAGATATCAGAAGCATATCAAGTATTAGTCTGGTACCCAGGCTCAGGCTCTGCTGAATCTGATAGTGCAGGTCGGTCATCTCAAATGGAATCGCGACCGTGTTTATGGTATAAGTAAGGAACCCATGAAGCATAAGGCAAAAGCTCAGTAGATTCGTACTATCAAGGGATTTGTACTCAGATAGAAAGCTGTGCTTTGTCCGAAGAATTAGAAGAAGCGTCACGGAGAGATATACTTCACTTCCAAGGAAAAATGATTCTATGAAGACCGCCGTCTTTTCTCCCATCAGCCTTGATCTACTGTAGTAGTAATACAAAAGAGCAGGCGCTCTTAAGACCGCATATATCTTGGAAAACGTAACGACAGATGTGTTAAACATGGATTTGGCTACAAACGTCCTGGTGCCACTTGTACTAGTCTTAAATATGTCAAAAGATCTATCTCCCCCGTTGAAGACTGAATATGCGCAAGGCCCCCATAGTCCAATCAAAAGAAATACCGAAGACATCCTCAAAACTCTCGATGCAACGAGGGAAATGTTCAGAATGTATACTAGGTCGATCTTAAAGGCCTTGTATCTCATGAAATGGCTTGCACTCAGTCCTCCAACAAGCTCTATCATTGCCTTGTCTATCTCGAGTCTGGTGCTGAGGTATGCAACAATACACACATAAACACTAGAGAAAAATATTGAGGCCAGGGCAAAAAGAGACCCAAGACTCCTTAGTTTTCCCTTAAATATATTGTAGCTGGGCGTGATACTTCTCGTTGTTCTCCAGACTGCAAACATTAGAAGTAGCAAGGAAAATACTGCTTCATTTGTATAAGAAAGAATCTTTGGATCATATGCAAAGCCACCTTCTTCCATTTATTTACATCGGCTGCATGACTTTAAACTTTGATGTTTCAGAACTAAAACCACGTGTTGAATTCGAAGCTACGCTCTGGAAGACTACTCTTGTTTTCTTTTGTAATCTATATTCTTTACATAAATTTTATCTTTAGGGATTTACCGCCTTCCAAAGGGGATGAGCCGAGAAAACAGATGCATTCTTTACGGTATGAAGTTCTGTAAAATAAGTGCATATTGATAGAAGACGTGTCGCAAAGAATGCTCAGGGTAGGTCCATAATAAAAGAAAAGAATACCGGGAAAGTAATAAATGCTGTACCATACGAGAAAGTAAACCTCTTGTAATGGGCCATGGCAGAAAACATAAAAAATCCTGAAAGTCCAGTCCATTACTGAAAGGACTGAATGATGTAGACTTGAGACCTCCCAACACGGAGTAGATCATCATAGAGAGTCTTTCACTTATCTATACAAAAGATCAATGAATAATGGATACATATCGAAATTGTTGTAAGACAGAGGATGAAGACTTCTCTCTACCTGAGTTCTGTTGGTTGATTGGATAATTTACCTTTTTAGGCATTCAGGCTTTTTTGGGACACACTATTATAAATATGGTGAAATGGATTCCATTAATATCAAACCATTCTAAGAAAAAAGTGAAAAGGAACGCCATTATGTGTAAGCGAGCCTGCCTTCGAACAATGAGGTTAACGTACACATATTTGCTTTGTTTGATGTGTTTTACGGCTCTCAGGTGGAAAATACAGTGCAGAAGCTATTTGAAAAAGCTGTGTTTCGTAAGCCGAATAGTTCAGAAATGAAGAAAATGAAGAAAAAAATTGGTGAGGCTACCAGCTTTCGTACAAATTAGATGTTTCCATTGATCTTTCATGGTGATAAACCAGTTTTACCGCCAACTACGAGATACTCGGAAATAGCAATCGGATTGCAGAACTAATCAATATGGTCTTTGAAGGGACTTTTCCAGGAAACTTTGATAGTAATACTAGCATATGGATGAGCTTGGGAGATGTCCTATCTATCAGGCAGAAGAATAGAAAATATATCAAGTGAGGTGCCTGAGAAAGAAAGAGAGAAACAGAGGAAAGCATTGAATGAAATAAAGAGCATGGGAAGACTCAGCAGACTAAGGAATGGAAGGATCAGACAATTAAGGCATAACAGATAGTGCAAATGATTCGTCGCATATACCTAGATTTTTATATCCAAAAAACATAAAGTTTGAAATAGTAGGGGACTCGAACGTGTTAAGATAGTGTGGGGAGATCTCAACAACACCAATAAGGTGATAAAAGCCCCTACCGTTATGCAGAAACCAAAGATGAGCTGACATGAGTTGCTGCAAATAAACAAGATGAAGATTTAATATACCTGATATTTTATTGTGATGGATAGGCAAGTTAAAGTCGAGCACTTGGATAGCAGATGGTTATTAATTGCACCACTTTTTTCCCTGCATATTTCTAAGGAAGGTCAGACATTTCCATGCTATAAACGCATACATAGATATAGCAAGGATGAGCATGATGATAAGGAGAACTATCCTCATCTTTGTGGTACGCGAAGAAGTACTTCTAGATGAGGAGGGCGTTGGACTTTGTCTATATCTGTACCCTTGACTTGAGTATTTTGGATTTACTATGATCGTTATTATCATCATTAGGTCAAAAAGCATGGTGTAATGGGTGTCTATGAGATGGACTGTTTCCATTGTGAGGTCATTGATTGTAGATACCAAGTCAACAGACCATACAACGAAAAAAGGAAGGATCACCGAGTAGATAGCTATGTCGCTTTCATTTCCCCATCCATTGATAGGAAGTACAATAATCGAAAGAATGGAGATAATAGCAAATGCGATGAGGAGAACGTTGAAAAAGTAGTAGAGTGCCTTGTGCAATGTGCCCTCAGGCTCGTAATTTGACTTCCAGTTGGTGTAGAGAAGAAAAAGATATTGGATTGCTGAGCATGAAAGCGGAAGGAGTATAATGGCAAATCTGAGTAAAGGATTCTTTTCGAAACGATCTTTGTCAAGGATGAGGTACGTGGCCATCGAGAATACAATTGACATAATGACGAGGATGTTGTAAGTTACCTCCCAGTATGACCGATTCGTAGCATGGTGCTGTTCATTAGCCTCGTGTGATTCTAAAATGTGTGTTGCGTTCATATGGGGCAAAGAAAAAATGTGTATAAAACCGATGTATCAGCGTAATTGACTCGATAGACAGATGATAGGATATGAGGGCGTTTAATGGATTTTTGCTATGGCGTGATATGGTATATGCTGTTGAGATTGCACACATTCATTGACATCTGTCTGATTGGTGGAATTAGTAGGAGTTTATTTATCAGAGAGAACAGAAGTTATCGATTCACTGACTGTGAGTGCTGGGAATTGCATTTGTGGAGAAAGGGAAGAGTTTGTGTGATTGCCGTGGACCGATAGGCGAATTTTGGGAACTGGTGAGGGATTGTGGGAGGAACAGAAAGAAGGAGGAGTAAGAATAAAGAAAAAGGCCTTGAAGGGAAAGGCAAGAAGAAGGGAGGTAAGAAGGGTGCAGGAGAGGTTAAGGAGGAGAGAGAGGAGAAGAAAGGTCCTGGAGGAGCAGGAGACTGTGTGGAGGTAGAAGTTCTGCTGGAAGAGATGGCAGTTAGAGGGATCCGATGCAAGCAGAAGAGATCGAAAGAAAAGGGTAAAGGGAATGGATACTGTTATGGGGTGCATCATCGGGTTCTCCGGTGGAAGAGTACTGAAAGGATCAAGTATGAGTTGGATGAGGGCTATGAGAAGAAGTGGAGGGGTAAGAGTGTGGAGGAGATCAAGGAGCAGAAGATGCTGCATGATATAGTGGGTGTCGTCTCACTCCTCAAGAGCCCAGATGCGAACAAGTTCTTCATGGATGCAGGAGAGCACACCAAGGGCGGGAGTTCTCGAGGCCGTCTGGTGGCGATTGGAGTTCTTGAGTGCGGAGGAAGGAAGGTGTCAGGAGTGGTGGAGGTTGGGACGTTCAAGGACCCTGGTGGATGCCCAGTTGTGTACCACCTGATGTTTCGTCCCACAGATCTCGAGGAGTTAGGGGGTGTTATGAGCCCAGAGTTTGTCAAGGCTAATGATATTGAGAAGATAGATGAGGATAAGGAATACCAAGATGAGAGTAAGTTTGTGTATCCTCCAGGAGTAACATTTGAAACAGTGAAGGCAGCTGATGTATTCCAAGTAGTGTGGAGGAATCCCTCTGACACCTCTGAGATTCTCCGTCGTCTCACGATTCATCGCAGGCCATGTGTGATCTGAGTGGTGTGATGTAATGTGATGATGAATAAAACAAATGGTATTATGCTTGTGTTCTGTTCTTCACTACGGCCTCTTTGACCTGTGGAGTTCCTCAGGTTGTTTAGTAGACATATGTGCGTTTATGCATGCTGATTGTGATGAGGGGTGAAATGAATGGTCTGTGTTGGCGTTAGAACATGTGATAGAATGAGGGTTGTTTATTAATCAGGCGTTGGTGAAAGGAAAGACTCTCTTTAGCTTATTAAGTAGACCAAAGTGATCATTTAGGATGTCCATAGATCCCCACATCATGAATGCGTAGATAAGAGCAGCAAGGGTAAGGATGAGGACAAGGATGGCCACTCTCCATGGTGCAGTAGGCAGAGTACTCTTTTCGGATGGGCTGTACTTCTCCCTGAGCAATCGTATCAGGATGAATACAGAAGATATGATTGCAGAGTAATAACAACACTCGGTTTCTTCGAGGGCAATGATAAGTACTAAACTTACTAGAGGGCATAGTAGGATCGGGATGTCGATAAGGACGTTGATACCGGTGTCTGTGAATCCAATCTGTCCTGGAACAAGGCGGCAGGAGGTGGAGAGGAGATAGGTGGGTGGGATGAAGAAAGAGGGAAGGACGATAGAAAAGAAGATTGATTCACTACTTTCCCATTTATCGAGGGTGAATGCAGTGATTGAAAGGATGGAGATGGCGGCGAATGCAAGAAGCAGGAGACTGAGGGTGTGGTAGAGTATGCTTTGCAGGATGCCTTCTGGTTTGTTATCTGACTTCCAGTTGGTGCGGAGTAAGGCATACTGTACCGCTGAGTATGAAAAGGGGAGGAGTAGTATAATGAATTTGAGGAAAGGACTCTTTTCAAAGCGATCTTTGGTGAAGATGAGGCACATGATGGCAGGGAATACAATTGAGACGAATGGAGCAATGCCGAGGATCTTCCTCCAGTGTCGCAGGTTTTCGGTGTGTTGCTTGTCAGTTCTGTGTATCTCTGGAACGTATGTGATGTTCATGTGGGGTAAAAGAAAAGTATGGATGAAATGGATATGCTGATATGATTGGGTGTGTGAGAATTAGTAGTAGGGACTTCGTTGTGAGTAGGATATGGCGTGTATTGTTGGGGGGACTGGGTTTGATGGCGGGGCTAGGGTCTGGGTGGTCTGTAGAGCTGGAAATGTTATGGGGAGAGAGGACTGGATGAGGCAGAGGCTCTAGGACTGTGGGTTGTATGAGGGGCGGTGTCTTTCTCTTGTTCGCTCCCTTGGGATTGTTGAGAGGGTGGAGCTTCTTTCGGTGGCGGATGTCGTGGAGAGTGCAGTGCCGTGGGGAGTGCTTCGGAGAGGGGATGCGGAGCGGATGGCCAACACACGGGTTAGGAGCTTTGAGTTTGCAGCTCTGGCGGCGTGCTGGGTGCTTTGCGGTGCGATGTGCCCGGTTACTCGCTGCCTGGGAGGCGGGGGTCTTGGGCGGTATGTCTGGTGTGTGGACGACTTTGGAAACTGCAAGACAACGGTTCTCGCGGAGGATGTGCAGGGTTTCTCGGGAGAAGGTGCGAGGTGTGCGGGAAGGCGCTTGGGATCTGCGGAAGGCTGTCGGATGTTCGGCAGGGGTCGGCGGCTCTGTTGCTGGAAGCTCTGGATTGCAGCAGGCGCTTTGTGGAGATTGTGGTGAAGGGCGCAAATGCATCTCGGGAGCTGGGAGTAGGGCGTGGGGGGCTTCCTGTGCTTTGCAAGGGCGTGGGGCGGGACCTCGGGAAGTAGGGCAGGCGGTGCAGTGCTGTCTATCCAGAGAGTGGCAGGGGCGGGCTTTGGACTCTCGGTGGGGTCCCGGATGATGGATGAGGTGTGTTTCCAATGGAAGCGAGGTCTTAATTGCGTCTATGGATAGAATTGGTTGGTGAGGTTAGGTGTCTCTCTGTCGGAATGGCTGGAGACTGCGGGGTGTGCAGGTATGTCCTTCCTGGCAAGGAGCTTGAGGTGGGTGAGATTCTTGATGGCTGATGGGAGGGCCCGGCGATTGGGATAGAGAGGCTGTGCGGCGGTGGAGGCAGCCGATCAAGACGGAAAAGGGCGATGCGGAGTATTTCTGTGGGTTTGGACAGGGAGGAGAGTGGAAGTGATGGCCTTTGCTTGGGGTTGGTTGTCCTTGCGACTCTCGCAGCGGGCTTTGTGGCAGGCTCTGATGTGTTGAGGTGCAGGGGATTTGGTCCTGCGACTTGGGATGTGGGCCTTTGGGTTGGGGCAAGGTTCTTGGCGATGTCCGGTCCCTGGGGAGGGGCGGATGGACAAGGGCCTGGTTTTTGGGAAGCGGCTTTTGAAGGAACCTTC